>NC_136954.1:6265721-6315721 GCF_032717465.1 Coenobita brevimanus
CTTCCATATGCCCAAACCATCGCAACACCCTCTGCTCAACTCTACCAGCCATCTCCTGAACAACTCCAGTTCTCCTTCGCACTTCATCATTTCGCACCCGATCCATACGCGTCACTCCACACATACTCCTCAGACACCTCATCTCCATTACATTCAAACTTTTCCTCTCTGCTACACCCATATTCCATGTTTCAGCCCCATATAATGCAGTCGGTACCACAACACCCTCATACAGCCTTCTCTTTACATCCATTCTAAGCGAACGACATTTAAACACTTTTTTCATTCCTCCCAGCACCTTTCCTACTTCATTTATTCTAAACTTCACTTCTGCATCTATTCTTCCATCCACAGCAACATGTGACCCTAGATATTTAAAACAATCTACCTCCTCAAGCAACTCACCATTCAAAACTATATTCATCCCCCTACCATCTATCAACCTCGTACACTTCATCACTTTACTCTTATTCTCATTTACTTTCAAATTCCTCCTTTCACACACCCTTCCAAACTCCTCTACCAACTGTCTCAATCTCTCCTCTGAATCAGTCACCAGTGCAGTATCATCTGCAAACAGCAGCTGCTTCAGATTCCAATCTCCACCATCAACATTTACCAGACTCAGACCACCTAAAACTCTTGCATTCACCTCCCTTACAACACCATCCATGTAAATATTAAACAACCAAGGTGACATCACACATCCCTGTCGCAGCCCCACTCTCACGGGAAACCAATCACTCACAGCATTTCCCACTCTTACACATGCTCTACTATTTACATAAAAACTTTTCACCCCTTTTAGTAACCTACCATCAAGTCCATACAATCTTAAAACAGTCCACAAAGCCTCCCTATCAATTCTATCATACGCTTTCTCTAAATCCATAAATGCCCAAAACACATCCTTGCCTTTCGCTAAATACTTTTCACACACTTGTCTCACAGCAAACACCTGATCAACGCATCCCCTCCCTCTCCTAAAGCCACACTGCTCATCACTAATCACTCCCTCTGTACCCTCTCTAACTCTCATAATTAACACTCTACCATACACCTTACCTACAACACTCAACAGACTTATACCCCTAAAGCTAGTACATTCATACTTATCACCCTTGCCTTTATACAACGGGACCACACAAGCACTTGCCCAGTCAATTGGCACCATACCTTTCTCAAAGCACACATTCAACAATCTTACTAACCAGTCAACAATAGTCACTCCACCACCCTTCAGGCATTCCACAGCACACCCATCCATACCTGCAGCTTTCCCTGTTTTCATCTCCTTTACTGCCTTCTCCACTTCCTCCTTCGTGATCAAAGAATCATTCAACTCTCCCAACACATTTATTCCTTGCACCCTTCCATCCGCCACAATCTCAGCCACCCTTTCCTCCTCTACATTTAATAATCTTTCAAAATACTCTCCCCATCTCTTCCTTACTGCATCAATAAAATAAACGAGGATAATGATGTGGACTATGCTGAATAAATCACTAAACAAATCTCTAAATAAATCATTCTGAAGGATAAATCAATATGGGAGAGGCATTACGAATCAACAAAGCCGCTTAGCATAAGACCTTCTCTCTAAAACAGCGCCATTTTCTGTGCCTTTCGTTTTTATTTTTAAGCAGCATGAAAACAGCCTATCCTCTCTCTCTCTCTCTCTCTCTCTCTCTCATATCATTTTCTCTTCTTCTGCTATCTCCAGGCGAGTGCAATCAGCTAAGGAGGCAGGCTTTGCTTTGACCTTGGAGGAGATAGGAATAATCTTCTACTAATTCTTGCACTTTTATGGCGTCTCCTGGCTTCTTCTATTGCTGCCAATCTCTAAACATCTTTCGGTGTCGTATTCTTATCAGTAAATTGTTACCCACGGACGATTTAGCTAGTCATCTTAGGAGATATATTTTTCTAGCGAAAGGTGCGGCAAGTGAAAGCACTACCTAATCTACAGGGTTTGGAGTCTATCTTCAGGCCAATAAAACCCTCTGGATGCAGCGAGATTAAACTAAATAGTCAGTCATCGGAGTGAAGGGATTAACGTCAGGGAAAACGAAATCCTGGGGATTGGGACGTTGAGATAAGAAAGTTTATATAAAATGAACCAATACCAAAGCGGGCTGCAGTGATGGAAGTGGTTATCATTGTCTGGTCACTAAGCACCGCTGGCACCCATGCGACACCCACGGCAACATTACTACCCAAACAGCTGGATAGGGAAGGATTTTCAGGACTAAAAGCAACATCAGTCTGTACCTCATTACAGTACTCCCACCCGTCACCAATCATACCCCCATTACGGGGCAACTCACCCGTCACCAATTACACACCCCATTACGGGGCATTCTCACCCGTCACCACCATACCCATTACGGGGTATTCTACCCGTCAACAATTACACACCCTATTACGTCACCCGCCACCAATTACACACCCATAACGTCACACGCCACCAATAACACACCCATGACGTCACCCGCCACCAAGTACACACTCATTACGGGGCATCTCACCCGTCACCAATTACACAACCATTACGGGGCATCACACCCGTCACCAATACACACCATTACGGGGCATCTCACCCGTCACCAATTACATACCCATGATAAGCATCTCACCTGTCACCAATTACACACCCATTACGGGGCATCTCACCCGTCACCACTACACACCCATTACGGGGCATCCCCACCATCACCAATTACACACCCATTACGGGGCATCTCACCCGTCACCAATTACACACCCATTACGGGGCATCTCACCCGTCACCAATTACACACCCATTACGGGGCATCTCACCCGTCACCAATTACACACCCACATGGGCATCTCACCCGTCACCACCCATTACGGGGCATCTCACCCATCAGCCACCAGCACACCCACGGGGCATCTCACCCGTCACCAATTACACACCCATTACGGGGCATCTCTCACCCGTCACCATTTACACACCCATTACGGGGCATCTCACCCGTCACCAATTACACACCCATTACGGGGCATCTCACCCGTCACCAATTACACACACCCATTAAGGGCTTCACCCACCTATTTTTCTCTCATGAACCTATTTTCATGCCGTGAACCCACTTTCTTTCCTGGACCTACTTTCCTGCTGGGATGTATTTTCCTCCATGGAACCCATTTCTCCAAAGGATTCATGTTATCCAATTGTAACCATTTCTCCAAAGGATCTATGTTCATCCAATACAGGTCTCATTTCTCCAAAGGATCCATATGTTCATCCACTGTAACCATTTCTCCAAGGGGATCCATTGTCTCACTTGGACTCTTTTTTCCCAGGAGCCCATTTCACCATTGCACCTATTTTATGCCATGACCCAACTTTCCTCCGCTGACCAATATTCCCCTTGGACTTACTTCACCCCTGCAGTTGTCAAGCGGACCCATTTACTCCCTATGGGCCTATTTCTTCAAAGGCCTTCTCATGGACCCCCTTGTCCCGATGGACCTATTTCACATTAGGGCCTATTTTCCACCAGGCACCTACTTTTCTTGCATGGACCTATTTTCCATTACATGACCAATGTTCCCCACGGACCTATTTTCCTACATGGACCTATTTTCCATCAAATGACCAATGTTCCCCACGGACCTATTTTCCTTCATGGACATATTTTATCCATGGATATATATTACCTCCAACAGCTTTCCCATGGACCTATTTTTACCCCTGGGCCTATCTTCTTCCACGGACCTATTTGCTCTGTGGACCTACCAATGGGCCTATTTTCTATCCATGGGCACAAATCCCCACACTGACCCATTTCACCATAGGCACCTGTGTTCCATCCGTACCCTTTTTACCCACTGGACCTATTTCCACTAAGGACCATTTCCCCTGATGGATTCTCCAGGGACCTATTTTCCCAAACGGGCATTTTAACCCTGGACCTGTTACCGAATTGACCTATTCCCCAGCGGACCTATTTTGCTCCTTCCACCCCCCCCCCCACCAAATAACCCAACCACCCATATACCTATCCACTAACTAATAACCCACCCACCCATATACCTATCCACTAACTAATACCCCACCCACCCATATACCTATCCACTAACTAATAACCCACCCACCCATATACCTATCCACTAATAACCCACCCACCCATATACCTATCCACTAATAACCCACCCACCCATATACCTATCCACTAACTAATACCCCACCCACCCATATACCTATCCACTAATAACCCACCCACCCATATACCTATCCACTAACTAATAACCCACCCACCCATATACCTATCCACTAACTAATACCCCACCCAACCATATACCTATCCACTAACTAATAACCCACCCACCCATATACCTATCCACTAACTAATAACCCACCCACCCATATACCTATCCACTAACTAATAACCCACCCACCCATATACCTATCCACTAACTAATAACCCACCCACCCATATACCTATCCACTAACTAATAACCCACCCACCCATATACCTATCCACTAACTAATAACCCACCCACCCATATACCTATCCACTAACTAATAACCCACCCACCCATATACCTATCCACTAACTAATAACCCACCCACCCATATACCTATCCACTAACTAATAACCCACCCACCCATATACCTATCCACTAACTAATAACCCACCCACCCATATACCTATCCACTAACTAATAACCCACCCACCCATATACCTATCCACTCACTGATTGTAGTAAGCGTGTCTCCTGGACTTGTCCTCCGGGAAGCCACACATCCACCCACCAACTCACCTACCCAGGAAACCCAGTCACCCCACCCACGTGTCCAACCCAGCTAAACCATCTCAACCCTCCCACCCACTCACACACTGTGGCCACCCAACACATCCTACTTGTACACCCTTTCCACTCATCCCATCCATTTCGCACAACTCACTCATCCACCCTACAAACCCCACCCACTTAACCCACTCCTCCCACTATGCACACCACACTCACCAGCCGTACTCACTCCAACTACGAACCCCACACCACCCACTCCATCCACCCCACCTGTCCACCCATCAACCCACGTCACTCATCCAGCACCTACTAAACTACCCACCCAGTTGCCAAGACTGGAGCTCCGCAAGATGACTTACAACATGCTCTCTCTCTCTCTCTCTCTCTCTCTCTCTCTCTCACACACACACACACACACACACACACACACACACACACACACACACACTCCACCAATACCGTATATATACCGCCTTCTCACAAACTTACCCACCCATCTATCCATCAACCCACCCCACATCGACCAATCCATGCAGTCCCATCTTACACATCCATCTGTCCATTCTTCGCTATGTTGACGCCTTTTGTATTATGTTCTTGATGCCTTGAAAGCAATTTATTCAGCATGGAAATGATATCTCGCACAGACAGGGTTACAAACAGATCTGCCATTAACCCTTTCAGCCCAAGGACATTATTATTAAACCTATTAATAATAAAAAAAGGCTTGAAAGGGTTAAATCACCGATATAGAGGAATTTAGGATATCAATCGAAAAGAAAGCTCGGGGCGGACAGTCCACCAGTCACTGCCCGCTAATGTGGGCGGCGATTTAGGCTACAAGAGTACTGTAATTCCCAATCACTATAACAACAGCTGTAACATCTGCAAACTGTAGGGACGTGTCATATGTTTGCACATTAACAAAGTCACCGTACTCATTAAAGGGTATTGAGCCACCCAGTGTTAAGTGTGTCGTGAATTGTTACAAACCATGACGGTCAATTACAACACGTGGCAACGTCAACATAACGTTTTATGGTCTGACCGTAAGATTCCATATTCTCCATGAAACAATGATTTGGCCCAGTCATCATCTTGTAATCTATCTCTCCCATTGTAGCTCCTGTCGTCCACCAAAGTCTACCGTCCCCTAACCCATCATCCTCTCCTCTAGCCCCCAGTTCGACCACTGTTGCCCCCTTCTTCACCCACCTCCCTCCTCCTGTCTACCAGGTCCCCCACCGCCACCCCGCCGCCTCCTGAGGTGCCACCTCCAATATATTGTGAACTTGCTTCGATTTCTGAGGTCTACCAATGTCAGATTAACGGTAGGGAGGATGGGCGTCACGATAATTTTCTGTTCATTGATAGTTGTGGGGAAGCTGAAACTATGACTTATATGATGAACTGTTAACTGCTGCATGATTCATGACCAGGAACTAAACCATTCATGAAATCAGTGTCATAATAATCAGTGTCATTAATAATATTAACCGTCATTCATAATAACTGCATTTAATACAAGCGATTTTTGTAACTAATGGCATAATTGATGTAATGTGCACGTGTTGACTGGAAAACTGCAGACATTACAACCTTACCGTAATCATGACATGCTATTATAAGTATATTTTCTGGCGGAACATTGCTTATACATTATATTGCAACCAATAACTACGCACAGCGTAATGATCACCACTGTTCGGTTCGTCCTAGCGACCGAACGAAACCTGGTGAAGTTCCATATTTGTCAGTGTTACCAGATGCAGAGAGCATTACACCACCTCGCTGGTGGACGGGCTGTTTCTGTTTGATATGCCAGCAACTGTACCTTTAGATAAATTTCCTCAGTTATTTGAGTGAGAGAGAGAGAGAGAGAGAGAGAGAGAGAGAGAGAGAGACCGTTGTGAATGAATTATCGATCTATTACCTTGCTCGCATTAGATGACTAAATTAATAAATACATAAATAAATAAGTATATAAACTTCAGCCATAAGGATTTTAACTTAGGCACACCTAGCCGATTGCCGGAAAGAAAGTATCAGGAAAAAAAGTAACAGTAAAAAACGTAAGGGAAAGAGCTAATCTATCCTAACCTAACCTAATCTAACCTAACCTAACCTGACCTAATCTAACCTAACCTAACCTAACCTGACCTAATCTAACCTGACCTAACCTAGGAAAAGTTGTTACTTTTTGACTGTTACTTTTTTTCCTGATACTTTCTTTCCGATTCCCCACCTAGCCACCCCACTGGCCAGCGCTCCAAACCACTACGCTACGCGTCAGTATTCTGTAGAAATAAAGTCCGGTGCTATTCCTGAGTCTCTACCCTAGCACTCCATCTCACTTGACTACTGACACACTATCTCACTTCGCTCCCCTCACCTAATCTTACAACACTCATTCTTTATTTCCTTCTCCCTTTCTTCCACCCATCATTGTGCCCCACACTTCACACCTCCTTACCTCTTCCTGCTGGACCACAATTTTATATACTCTATACCAACTTCATTTTTCCCTCCTTAACAACGTTTCTGATTTTCCTCGTTCTTATTAATATAGTCTACTTCATTCCCTCCCTTCCCTGTTTTTTTTTCTTCTTTCTCCCCCCGTTTTTCTTCCTTACACTTCACCTGCTTCCTCGTATCCGCATGTCCTAATCCTTTTTAGTCCTTCTGTTCTCACTTTATTGCATCTCATTCAGATGAGTCTTTCCTTTTTCTTTACTCCTAAAGCTCTCTCTTTGAAGTCTATATCACTCCTTTTCTCACCGTCCATTCCTCGTTCTCATTTCTTCTCCCACTTTCCTCCATTCATCCTCTCCCTTCTCTCCTCTTCCATCCTCCCCACCACCTCACTGTAATCTGTGCTAATCCCAGTCATGACAAACCCCAAATATAAATTTCAGAAATATATTTAATCCAGTATTATGTAAGTTTATTTTGTAATAATAAAAAAACAAAATGTATGGTTGATTTATTAGCGGTAAATATTGAATTAAACAGTGTTTACACGAGAAGTGAAAGCGATTTACTTATCGAACAAGTTTTTTTGTCAGATACGCAGGCTATTGCTGTGGGCTCTGAGTGCACGGATGCAGGGACTATTTTACCTTCACTCTGTTATAAGTTTCTTTACTTTTGTGTTGACTCTTTCCTATTTTTGGATCTCACCAGATCATTTATTTGTGAGAAATATAATTACATCTTTGATTAGGCTTTTGTCTTCGAACTGTACATGTAATCACTTCAACAGGAATATTCCCTTGACTTCTGAATGCTTGGCATGTCTGAATGGACTTACCTAGCTTGTCTGCTTTATCTTATAACCAACTAGTTATTGCTCTTTACTAAATTGTCCTGGAAGGTAGAAAATCTTATCACTCCTTAAAGAAACCGAAAATTTAAGTCGTGAGTTATGCAGATAGAATTACACTCAAATCCTGACATTGTATTTACTGTGAAGAACAACAGTCGGACCTAAACTGTTGTAAAACATTATAAGCACAGCATATCATGGTGTGTGCGCCTTTTGGGGTGGCAGTATTCAGTTTAATTTATGCAACACGAAGGGAGCCTATGGTTAAATGTCTGCATTTAACTCTAAAGAAAGTTTAACGAAAGAGCACAATAGCGCGCCGAAGGGTGGGACGAGGGGGGCGGGGTCAAGAGTTGGAAGAGTCTGGCAGGACAGAAATAACGCTTCGCGGATACGTTGTTAAGCTCGGTAAGGGAGGGAGAAGGACTGAAAAGACTGGTAAAATCCCTGTGGGGGTAATAGTAACAACAAGAATAACAATAACAGCAACAGCTATATTAACAATGTCATCAGTAAGAACAATAATAGCATCCACAGGAGCAGCAACAACAAAAGCAGTGATCGCATCAAGAACTACAGTAGCAACATCAACAGCAACAACAATAGCAACAATAGCAGCAACAACAGTAGCAACAATATAGCAACAGTAAACAATTATAAGAGTAGGATCAGCAAAAACAACGGCAAAGGAAGCATTTACAGTTTTCTATACTTAGCACCACTGGCAACCAGAAAGTATATTATGGTAAGTAACAAGTAAAGATATGAACGGTGCTGGTGTTGTAATGGTCGGTCATGGCCTATGTTCTTCAGGATTATTTTGCCTTGCAAATATAGTATACGAACGAATCGGAAGTCGAAGTCTCAATTAATAAAGATTTGTTAAACTTCATACCAAGAATAGCGCTATGATGATTGTTACTAAGAATTAGCAACATAGCCGCATAAGAGCAAGTCTAACTTAGTATGAAATTGTTTGAGCGACAGCCCGTAGTCTTCCAAGTATTGAGTATTTGCAATTCGAAGCCCAACCAGCACTTATAGTTGAATAGACTCCTAGGCTTAGACAACATAAGAAGAATAAATCTCCTGTATTAAAATTTACTAATCCAGTTTGATAAGGTAAGATAGCTCAAACTAAGAGGGAAATAAATAATCTGAAGACGGGGGAGAAACAGTATGATAGAAAGTTGGATATGGTTGGTATTGTTTGCTCTTTAGTAAATAATTTTACAGCATCGGCAAATGGTTGGAGTAAGCCCAGGAATCCTAGGTATTTATTTTACAGCTCTTCAGGCTTTTGAATACTTTGAAGCTCCGTTTACAATTAATGACTCAGTTTTTGGATCTTGTTTTTTGTAGCGACAGGCTTTCACGGTCTTCATGTAATTATTGGGACTACTTTTTTAATGGTATGTTTGTATCGTCTTTATATGTGTCATTTTTCTCCAACTCATCATTTTGGTTTTGAGACCGCTGCATGATATTGGGATTTTGTTGATGTAGTTTGTTTGTTTCTTTATATTTTTATGGGTTCTATAATTCTTCATTTTGGAAGAAAAAGCTCTACCCTAATCTTCTTAGTTGCTAAAACTAAATAGTTAAGCACGTAAATTAAATTTATTTATTAGAAAACCAGATATAAAAGCTCGATTGGCATATCACCTCTAATATTAAGTTAAAAATTTTATTGCAACAAGAACTTTTTTTTTTTTAATTAGTTATCTTTTTCTCGGGATAAATATTTATAGATCTAATTTTGAAAACCATTTATACACAAGATACAATTTCTTATATTTACTTTTAAGAATTTTTAAGTGTTATTTCTACTTTCTTTCACAATACTTTTTACTTTCACTGCATTAATATTTCGATAAAATCTACTATTCAAGAAAATAAAAAAAATAGTTTTCTTATAATATTTACACTCTTATAACAAAAGTAAGATTATTGATTTCCAGATAACCTGTATTAAAGGTTCTCTTCTCGGTGTAAACGAGCTGCTTATCTCAAGCTCTATCTCGCTTTCCAGGTACACTTTCCAGTACACCTACTATGTTACGACTTACCTAAACAAGTTGTCTTCTAAGAGGGGTGAGGAACCAACATAATAAACCACAAGCTATGGTGTGTGCGTTCCTCAGTGCTATAAAGTGTATTAAAGTAGAAGTCAATAATGAAAAAGCATTTGGAATATGTGTCGATGTAGGAGGAGTGTAGGGCTGACCACAGCTCAGACATTCAGCAAATATCCGTGTGCTTCCTTTGCGCTCAGTGCATCGTACACTACTTTTCAACGGAGTGCGGCCCCCCCCCCCCACACACACACATTTAGTAAAGCAGGAAGTGCAATAGCACATCACAATTTTGGTCAACCGTTGACATCAGTAGAAAGTAATAAACGAAAATTAATAAATAAAACGGTAACAGGCAATTCCATTTTACCTTCTTGTACGCGTAGGGGCCCTAGGCTAGGCTATCCCAGTCTGGTATCCTACATTTCAGGGCAGTTGACCGGCCTACTTCTCCTGGTGGCTTTACATGAGCGACAAACATCCAGTCACTCTGTGGGGTAACTAACTAGTGCACGGCCGTCACTTCCACTGAGGCCTTCTAACCACTACACCACCAGGTAGGGCAATGACAGCAGGTAAATACTTCATTACCATCACACCTTTTGTTTTATATTCTTTCTGCCTTCAGTCCACTTTAGTCACCTTAGAAATAGTCTCGCCTACTGAAAGTATTCAAATCAGACTCCATTAACCCGTTCAGTCCAAGGATATCATAATGATGGCGAAGAAAAAAGTACCTATCACAAGTTATAAGGAGAAAACAAATGGCGTTGCGTGCAGCGAGGAATAACATGTATAACATAACTTACACCATCAAGTGAAAAATAACGAAATGAACATCTCGGAGGGGGGGGGGGATCAGATCCCAAGTCCACAGGGAAACAAAATGAAAATAAAAGTAAAAAGGACCCGATAGCGAGGCCTGACCCCGGGCTGCTATGAC
Source organism: Coenobita brevimanus (assembly GCF_032717465.1). Taxonomy (NCBI): domain Eukaryota; kingdom Metazoa; phylum Arthropoda; class Malacostraca; order Decapoda; family Coenobitidae; genus Coenobita; species Coenobita brevimanus. Next base: position 6,276,847 of record NC_136954.1, read on the forward strand.
TCACAGGCCACGATTCCACCAGTCCTGATCACGCTGTCTTAAGGACCAAACTTATTAAGAGCTATCAACACTCTCAGGCTCCTGTGAATCACGGCCAGAGGAGTAACATCGGCATAGCGAGAGTCGAATACAAAAGTTATCTCTATTATGGACATCTTGACATCTTTTATCCGGTGACATTTGTGGTAAGGGGGGGGGGGGGGCGCTCACCATCCACTCACTCGATGTAGTGCTGCTTTGGGTGTCTACACTTTCCTCCCTTCCATCCTTCCTCTTCTGCCTTTCTTTCCTCTTTCTTCTGCCTACGGGTGACTTTACACTCCTTCTTCAGTTTTTTTTTCCTTCATTCTTTTCTCTTCCCACTGCTTATGGGTGACTCTACTCTGAGTGACAATCCAAATGGTTTCCTGTACACCAGGAAACCATTTACTACGCTGGGTGGTAACCATGTAACCAAATTATGGCACCTGGCGGTTTAGTGGGTAATTAAGGTGCTCCAATCGGACTGAGCCTGTGTAGGCTTATATCCAAGGGGTGGTTGGGGTTTATTGCTCACACAATGCCACTCAGGGATGAGTGAGGCTGGTCACTCTCATCTTAAATGTCAGGACCAACTTGCCTAGCCCCGGGTTCCTATGCTCCTTATGGGGCGACATAGGATTGGATGAGGGATGGATGGCTCTTTTATACGATGACATCTTGACATCTTTTATACGGTGATGACATCTTTTATACGGTGACGTCTTGATATCTTTTATAAGGTGACATCCTTTTCACGGTGACATCTTGACATCTTTTTTACGGTGACATCTTGACATCTTTTTTACGGTGACATCTTGACATCTTTTTTACGGTGACATCTTGACATCTTTTTTACGGTGACATCTTGACATCTTTTACACGGTGACATCTCGACATCTTTTATACAGACATCTTTTATACGGTGATATCATTTATACGGAGACATCTTGACATCTTTTATACGGTGACATCTTTTATACGGTGATATCTTGACATCTTTTACACGGTGACATCTTGACATCTTTTATACGGTGACATCTTTTATTCGGTGATATCTTTTATATGGTAACATCTTTTTTACGGTGACATCTTGACAGTGATATGGTGACATCTTTTATACGGTGACATCTTTTATACAGTGACATCTTGACGTCTTTTACACGGTGACATCTTGACATCTTTTATACGGTGATATCTTTTATACGGTGATATCTTTTATACGGTGACACACTGACAGTGACATCTTGACATGTATACTGTGACATCTTTTATTCGGTGACATCTCTTATTTTCCTCCTGTTACCGCCACATTCTTTCATGGGAATCAGGGAAGGTTTTTCTTATTGATAATGTTCTCCTTCTCACTGCCATCGAATCTTTAAACCTGTGTTCTTGTTATCAGCAGACGATTTTGTTCTATGCTCTTCGTTATTCAGGTTTTCTTCTCCTCCTACACTCCCTCCCTCTCCTCCTCATCCTAAAACTTTCTTCATCTTTTTATTATTCTCTCTCTCTCTCTCTCTCTCTCTCTCTCTCTCACCAACTCTTTTACCTCCCAAAACCGTAGTATTGCATTACATCGCTTACAAAACAGTTTTAAAGAGTCCAAAGATAATAAAGTAACAAACAATAGCAAATCTGTTGAAAACAGAAAAAATGCTGTGGGAAAACGTGTTGAGTTTGTTGGGGAGGCGGACGGAGTCGGGCGGGAAGGGGGAGGAGGTCGCGTTGGTCAGGGTGTTGAGAACGAGGACGGAGGGGATGAGGAGGCTGCTGGTGGGGATACTGGCGGTGGCGGCGGCCCTCATGGGCTGGTGGGAGGTAACTCAACTGTGGGTGCTGAATCTTATTAAGGAGGCGGCGCGACGGCGGGCAACAAGTGGTTGGTGGGAGAGACTGATGGGAAGGGCGGCGCTGGTGCCCTGCCACTACTATGGGGAGGCCGGCTTCCCTCAGGAACTGGCTAGCCGCCTCACCTGCCTCCTGGTTGGGGAAGGCTGGTCTCGCACCGCAGCGGGGCTGGCACCATATGGCGTCCTCATGGGGTGCCTCGTTACCGTAGGTGCCCCCATCCTCTGGTGGTGGTGGTGGTAGGGGGCGAGAAGCAGGTCCTCACCACCGCCTGCATCCCCATCACCCTCAACAGCCACAGCGTGGGGCAGACGGAGGGCTCAGTGGCCAAACACCTCCACCACCACCGCCACCCAACCCTGCCATTTGGACAAAAGCTTAAAAAAATTGGGCAGGAGGAGGGTTGGGGAGTGGAAGCACCACGACCGCTTGATAAGTGTTCACGGAATCTACAGTAGGACCTGCCACACCGTCCAGCGCCAGGCTCTCCCTGAACCCAGACCCCAATGCGAGGGGCTGCCCGAGGCCAAGCCCGAGTCCCACAACGAGCAGCTCGAGGCAAAGCCCAAGTCCCGCAAAGGGCTGCCTGAGGCCGAGCCCGAGTCCCGCGAGGGGCTGCCCGAGCCCGAGCCCAAGTCCCACGAGGGGCTGCCCAAGGCCGAGCCCGAGTCCCGCGAGGGGCTGCCCGAGGACGAGCCCAGCGAGGGGCTGCCCGAGGCCGAGTCCCGAGAGGGGCTGCCCGAGGACGAGCCCAGCAAGGGGATGCCCGAGTCCGAGCCCAGCAAAGGGCGGCCTGAGTCCGAGCCTGAGTCCCACGAGGGGCTGCCCGAGGACGAGCCCGAGTCCCGCGAGGGGCCACCCAAGGCCGAGCCCGAGTCCCGCAAGGGGCCGCCCGAGGCCAAGCCCGAGTCCCGCAAGGGGCCGCCCGAGGCCAGGCCCGAGTCCCGCGAGGGGCTGCCCGAGGACGAGCCCAGCGAGGGGCTGCCCGAGGACGAGCCCAGCGAGGGGCTGCCCGTGGACAAGCCCGAGTCCATGGAGGGGTTGCCCAAGGATGAGCCCGAGTCCCGTGAGGGGCTGCCCGAGGAGTCCCGCGAGGGGCTGCCCGAGGAGTCCCGCGAGGGGCTGCCCGAGGAGTCCCGCGAGGGGCTGCCCGAGGAGTCCCGCGAGGGGCTGCCCGAGGACGAGCCCAGCGAGGGGCTGCCAAAGGGTGAGCCCAGTGAGGGGCTGCCCGAGTCCGAGCCCAGCAAGGGGCTGCCTGAGTCTGAGCCAGAGTCCCACAAGGGGCTGCCCGAGTCTGAGCCCAGCGAGGGGCTGCCCGAGTCCGAGCCCAGCGAGGGGCTGCCCGAGTCTGAGCCCAGCGAGGGGCTGCCCGAGTCTGAGCCCAGCGAGGGGCTGCCCGAGGACCAGCCCAGCGAGGGGCTGCCCGAGGACGAGCCCAAGTCCTGCAAGGGGCTGCCCGAGGACGAGCCCAGCGAGAGGCTGCCCGAGGACGAGCCCAGCGAGGGGCTGACCGAGTCCGAGCCCAGCGAGGGGCTGCCCGAGTCCGAGCCCAGCGAGGGGCTGCCCGAGTCCTACGAGGGGCCGCCCGAGGACGAGCCCGAGTCCCGCGAGGGGCCGCCCGAGGCCAAGCCTGAGTCCCACGAGGGGCTGCCCGAGGCCGAGTCCGAGCCCAGCGAGGGGCTGTCCGAGGACGAGCCCAGCGAGGGGCTGCCCAAGGACGAGCCCAGCGAGAGGCTGACCGAGGACGAGCCCAGTGAGCGGCTGCCCGAGGCCGAGCCCGAGTCCCGCAAGGGGCTGCCCGAGGACGAGCCCAGCGAGGGGCTGCCCGAGTCCAAGCCCAGCGAGGGGCCGCCCGAGGACGAGCCCGAGTCCCACGAGGGGCCGCCCGAGGACGAGCCCGAGTCCCACGAGGGGCCGCCCGAGGACGAGCCCGAGTCCCGCGAGGGGCCGCCCGAGGACGAGCCCGAGTCCCGCGAGGGGCCGCCCGAGGACGAGCCCGAGTCCCGCGAGGGGCCGCCCGAGGACGAGCCCGAGTCCCGTGAGGGGCTGCCCGAGGCCGAGTCCCAGCCCAGCGAGGGGCTGCCCGAGGCCGAGGCCGAGCCCAGCGAGGGGCTGCCCGAGGCCGAGGCCGAGCCCAACGAGGGGCTGCCCGAGGCCGAGCCAAGCGAGGGGCTGTCCGAGTCCGAGCCCAGCGAGGGGCTGTCCGAGTCCGAGCCCAGCGAGGGGCTGCCCGAGGACGAGCCCAGCGAGAGGCTGACCGAGGACGAGCCCAGCGAGGGGCTGCCCGAGGCCGAGCCCGAGTCCCGCGAGGGGCCACCCGAGGACGAGCCCGAGTCCCGCGAGGGGCCACCCGAGGACGAGCCCGAGTTCCGCGAGGGGACGCCCGAGGACGAGCCCGAGGCCGAGCCCGAGTCCTGCGAGAGGCTGCCCGAGTCCGAGCCCGAGTCCATGGAGGGGCTGCCCGAGTCCGAGCCCGAGTCCATGGAGGGGCTGCCCGAGTCCGAGCCCGAGTCCATGGAGGGGCTGCCCGAGTCCGAGCCCAGCGAGGGGCTGCCCGAGTCCGAGCCCAGCGAGGGGCTGCCCGAGGACGAGCCCGAGTCCCGCGAGGGGCTGCCCGAGGACGAGCCCGAGTCCCGCGAGGGGCTGCCCGAAGACGAGCCCGAGTCCCTCGAGGGGCTGCCCGAGGCCGAGCCCAGCGAGGGGCTGCTCGAGTCCGAGCCCAGCGAGGGACTGACCGAGTCCGAGCCCAGCGAGGGACTGACCGAGTCCGAGCCCAGCGAGGAGCTGACCGAGTCCGAGCCCAGCGAGGGGCTGACCGAGTCCGAGCCCAGAGAGGGGCTGCCCGAGTCCGAGTCCAGCGAGGGGCTGCCCGAGGTCGAGCCCAGCGAGGGGCTGCCCGAGGTCGAGCCCAGCGAGGGGCTGCCCGAGTCAGAGCCAGAGTCCCGCGAGGGGCTGCCCGAGTCTGAGTCCCGCGAGGGGCTGCCCGAGGACGAGCCCAGCGAGGGGCTGCCCGAGGACGAGCCCAGCGAGGGGCTGCCCGAGGACGAGCCCGAGTCCCGCGAGGGGCTGCCCGAGGACGAGCCCGAGTCCCGCGAGGGGCTGCCCGAGGACGAGTCCCGCGAGGGGCTGCCCGAGGACGAGTCCCGCGAGGGGCTGCCCGAGGACGAGCCCGGCGAGGGGCTGCCCGAGGACGAGCCCGGCGAGGGGCTGCCCGAGGACGAGCCCGGCGAGGGGCTGCCCGAGGACGAGCCCGGCGAGGGGCTGCCCGAGGACGAGCCCGGCGAGGGGCTGCCCGAGGACGAGCCCGGCGAGGGGCTGCCCGAGGACGAGCCCGGCGAGGGGCTGCCCGAGGACGAGCCCGGCGAGGGGCTGCCCGAGGACGAGCCCGGCGAGGGGCTGCCCAAGGACGAGCCCGGCGAGGGGCTGCCCGAGGACGAGCCCGGCGAGGGGCTGCCCGAGGACGAGCCCGGCGAGGGGCTGCCCGAGGACGAGCCCACCAAGGGACTGCCCATGGCCGATCGCAGGGAGGGGCCGCCTGAGGCTGAGCCCAAGTCCCGAAAGGGGCTACCCGAGGCCGAACCCAAGTCCCTCAAAGGGGTGCCTGAATCCTGCAAGGGGTAGCCCGAGGCCGAGGCCGATGCCAGTTGGGCCCAAGATGCTCCAGGGAAGGAGTCTCCAGTAACCCGACCCCGACGTCACCGCACCCGTAAACGAGCCCGGCACCATGGCTCTATTGTCAAGGCCGGGTCTCAACAAATGGCTCTGGGGGCCAAGTACGAGTCCCGTGATGGGCTGCCTGAGGCCGAGCCCAAGATCCTTGAGGGGAAGCCCGAGTCCCTCGAAGGGGTGCCCAAGGCCAAGCCTGAGTCCCGCGAGGGGCTGCCCGAGTCTGTTGCCGATCACACCCAAGATGCTCCAGGGGAGGAGTCTCTGGTAACCCGACCCCGGCGTTGCCGCACCCGTAAACGAGCCCGACGCCACGACTCTGTTGTCGAGGCCGGGCCTCAACAAGGGGCCCCCAAGCATGATTCCATCGCCAGGGCAGGGGTTCAGCGAGAGGCTACAGGGGCCAACATTCCCTCCCATTCCATTCCATCCTCTACCCAACCCACTGTGGGTGGGTCCACCACCTCTAACTCTGATGATCTGTGCAGGGCTACCTTCCCGCCTAAATCAGGGTACCAACAATTCATTCTAACTGTTAATGCGGAGGGCCTTCCACCCACTAACAAGACCTGTACCCTGCTTCAGAGGGTGGGGGAGATACTAATGCAAAAGTTGGAGGGGAGTCGGGGTGATTCGTACACTATTACATTTTCCACTCCACCCCAGGCCACCACCAGCCTCCCTCCCACCCACCTCTCCCAGCCCTGCACACCATCCACCCTCACCGAATGCCACGGGAAACAAGATCTCTCCCAGTGAGGGGTGCCTCACGTTACACGGTAATGAACACCCATTCTGCATCCCATCCACCCTCGTCCAATACCACAGGCACCAAGACACCTCATTTTACCTAACACTTGCTCTTATCTTTGACTGACTTTTAATAACTCTTTAAATCATCATGTAACTATTTTATTTTCATGCTATATGTACTTCTTTTAAAATAGTTTTTCGGCCTAATATTTTTTAAAATTATTATTTAGGCTTGGCATTGCCTCACCTCTGCTTTGGTTGGTTAAAAACCTCATGTTTGACCTGGTGGGCTAATATCCTCAGCCTCACATCTTGTAAGAGAGAGAGAAAGAGAGATGCTGCTTTGAACTTATTTTGTTTGAGAGATAGAGAGAGATGCTGCTTTGACGTTTTCTGCTCTGAGAAAGAGAGAGAGGCTACATAGCTTCAAGAACTCTGCAGAATTGTAATATAACGAAAGTGATTATCATTTTTTTTTTATTATAACCTGTTTTGAGTAATAACTTTTTTTGTCTTAGTTTTACTTTTTTTTTTTTCTCAAGTAACTGGAGAACCTTGCAAGGTGAAGGGGCTATAATGTCGTCATAGTTAACTGGATGAAAATAGGTAGATAGGTAGACAGATAGATTTTAAACAGGAGATATGTTCCTATTTGGAGGGGATAAAGCTGTGTAAATGATTTGATGCAGAGTGACAGATCGACAGACAGATAGATCAACAGCTGTAAAACAGGAGATATATTTTTAATGAAGGTAATAAATCTCCATAAATGATCTGATATAGATAGATAGACAGACAGACTGATAGGTAGGTAGATAGTTGTTAAACGGATGTGTTTTTAATGAAGGAAATAAATCTCCATAAATGATTTGATGTAGATACACAGGTAGATAGATTGTTTCTTAAGTTTTTTTTTTTCTAATTGAAGGGGATAAATCTTCATAAACAATTTAATGTAGACAGATACTAGACAGATTAATCGATAGATAAATCAATATGAATTTTTTTTCAACTGAGATTTGTAGCTGAAGGGGCTGAAAATATATCCACAAAAGATTGGGTGAAGGTAGATATAGATACTAGACAGACAGACAGGTAGATAGAAAGTAGATATATCATTTTTAACAGGAGACATCTTTCTCATTGGAAGACCTAAAAATTCTCCATAAAAGAATGAGTGGAAATAATTAGATTGATAGACAGACAGACAGATAGACAGAATTTCTGACCCCTCAGTTACGAAAGGTGTAGGCAGATTGTTTTTTTTTTTTTTTTCGTGAGCTACAAGACTACTATACTAGAGTTATATAAACCTGAGTAATGTTAATGAAGTTTAGTACCGTAACACAGTATTCTCCGGTTTGGACAAATAGTTGTTTTTCGTCGTCGCTGTCATCATCATCGTATCATCATCATCATCATCATCATCATGCCTCTTTTTCCTACCTGCAGGTTTTTGTATTAACTAAAATCCCTTATGTTAGGATTACATTAAAAGGAGTAAACTTTCTATAGCCAGACGTCTTAATCCCATAAGGCGTGGCCACAAACAAGTACCCCTTTCGCTCATATACCTGCATTTATAGGGGGGGTGGGGTGGTCACAAACACTTCGCCTCCACGTCATCCTCCCCCCTGCCGTTTCCCTGCCCTCCCCCCAGCTCATGCCCCTCTCTCTCATATACCTCGGATTATAATAGTTTGGTAACGCACTCTAACATTGGCGCCAATTTTCAGAGCATGATATCGGTAAATACACGGGAACAATGCCAGGTGTATGAGAAAGGGAGGCTTATATATTGGGGGGGGGGGGGCCGCAAAATGGCAAGGGGCAGGATGACAAGAAGGCGATTTGTCTATGGCCATACCATACGAGATTGAGGTGTTTGGCTGTAGGTAGAAGAATTTTTTACGCCATAACTCAAATCAATAAAATCGTCTTAGTTGAAAATCTCTAGCTACTAGAACTGTCCAAACGATGAGTGTGTTAAGCATGTGTAGAAGAAACCACTGAAATATGCGGTGTTATACTTAGGTGCATTCAATCCAAGGAGAAGTTGACAGATTTTTAAAACCAGACATATGGGATAGCACTCAACTTTAAAATCGTCTGCTGTTAACCTGAGGGCGCGTCCACGTGTCCTCGAACATGTGTTGACAACACAGCTGGCAACATGTTTGAATACACGTAAAGAGCAGTATTTGGACAGATGTATGTAAACATGTTTCAGTGCAGCTTCGAGCTTACTAGCAGCAGAGGTGATGCAGTAAACACGTCCTTACGAGGCAGCTGTGACTGCATCATGATGCTGGCAACAAGATCTGGTCGCTGCCGTTCCCAGCATGATTGCAGCTTGTTCGTTATTGTGTTGTTTACATGTTGCCGGCACTTGTTCCAGCACATGTGTGGACGCGCACTAAATGAATGCCCAGGCGTGTCTGTAGGAAGGAAAGGAGTGAACACGGGTAAACAAGTTGATAGATTTTTAACATCAGACATATGGGATTTCATGACGCTTTAAAAATCATCTGTTGTAAACACGAATGAATGTCCTGGTGTGTTTGTAGGAAGGAGAGGAGTGAAAAGGAGGACAAATAAACATTCAGCCATCTCGGAATGGCCCAATTAACTTGTCTCGTTCAATCAAAGACAACAGTCGTGCCTTGAAATCTGTGGAAAACATCTGCTAAAAGGCTAAAATTCTGGTGCGTTCTGCTTTGCGTCAAACGGACGGTTGGTAGCACCAGGGTTAAGAGAGTACTACCCTGGGTAGCACTGGCATGAGTTGCCATATGCTCCAGGTGACGAACCAGTGGATGCCAACATACTTTTTATAGCTAAGCTAAATAAATGCATATACAGTAGTTGTTTTTTTCCGACTACTAATTTTACTTGATGTATATACTGAGCAGTTTCTTATGTTATCCTTTTTAATACTATCTATCTATCTATCTATCAATAGCCCGACGCCCTAATCCCGCAAAGGGTGGCCGCAGACAAAACGCCTCCAAGTCGCTCTGTCACCCACTATTTGACTACCCTCCCCCAACTGACCCCCCCCTCCCTCATATACCTCTCAACTCCATCCCTCCACCTCATCCTCGGTCTACCTCTCCCTCTCCCTCCCTCCACCTCACCTACATAAACCCTCTTAGTCAGTCTTTCATTCTCCATTCTCTTCACATGTCCAAACCACCTCAGTGTATTTCTCTTAATCTTCTCAACCACATCCACATCCACCCCACAGCGTTCCTTCACTTCTTCATTCGTCAACCTGTCCCTCCACGTCACTCCACATGCTCCTCTCAAGTAACTCATTTCCACTGCTCTCACTCTTGACTTGTTCCCCTCTTGCAAGGTCCATGCCTCGGTTCCATACGTCAGGGTAGGGATCACAATACTATCATGCAGTGACTTCTTAACTTCCATACTCACCTCCCTATTTCTCATCACTGCTTTCAGTGTATCAACAACCTTCCTTCCCTGCTGTACCCTTTCACGCACTTCATCCCCCAAAGTTCCATCCTTACTCATCACACTACCCAAGTACTTGAATGCACTCACATTCTCCATATCCTCACCATCCAACCTCACTGCACACTCTGTGACTTCATTCCTCTCAAACACCATAACTTTACTTTTGTTTACATTAACTTTCAGATTCCTCCTCCTACACACTGTCCCAAATTCATTCACCAAACCTTGCAACTCCCATTCATCTTCACTCAACAGTACTGTATCATCAGCAAACAGCAACACCGAAGCTTCCAAATCTCACCCTCATTCATTTAATACCATGTTAGAAATACTTCAATTCAATTAGCTAAACACATGTCCAGAGTTTGGTTCTACTTCCTTATTAATTTAACTTTTGCTTAATTTGGTATTTATAAGCTGTGCTTTTCATTATCTGTCATCAAACAACGTAGTGTATAATGACAATCGGTTTCGTTATGAGTAACGAAATGAATCCCACAGGCTGGAATTCGAACAGCCCAGGAGACCGAAAGTCTATGCACGACTAATCGTTTGCTTCATTCTAATCTCAATTAGTCTCTTACGAAATAAGCACTGCTTACAGGTGCTACCTTTCATCGCTGTGATTATTTCCTGGTTCTGTATTAATGTGTTAACACAAGAGCGACCTGAATGATGACTGCTGTCCGTTGTGCCTTCCTCCCTAAAGCGCCTAATCCACCTTTATACAGTTCTGCTTACACCGAATGTTTGGATTAGGTGTTCGGGATTCTTTCCCCCTAAATAAAGGCATATCATGTCCTCTCCCATCCCCTCAGTAGTTGGACGCATGTTGTTTTCTCTGTGCATACCACGGTATAGTCTAGGTCTGCCTGACGTTCTGTAATATGTAACGGCCAAGCACTCATGCCCTGATCGAAAATAGTTCAAATTTCTTCTGTCGGAGGAAGCAGTACTTGCAAATGGATGTTACGGCTTCGGAAATATGCTGAGTTCGATTATTATGTCCTAGCAGCAGCAGATATGAAGCTTAAAGAAAGTCAGGCTAGCCAACCATGAATATGTAGCTGTGGCAGAGCTCTCATAATGTTTCACATGTTACACTTATTCTTCGGACAAAACTGGGACACGACATTTGTCTTTCACTGTACACACCCTAGCAAGCATCTTCTCCCCTAAAGTGAGGTTTCCAAGAAGCTGTTACTCTATGCTGTATATTCGTTAAATTTACATGTATTATCCTTGTTCGATCTGTTCTCTTGTTTTTGTTTTTTCCCTGTGCCCTCCGTTATCTTGCTTTTGTTTTTTCTTGGAGGGAAAAATTTGGAGGGTCTCTGGTCGTCGGTTCCTCCCATGCATTAAATAAAAAGACTTTAAATGCCTCCTGGTCTAAATGGATTGATATAGGTTGCTTTAACTACTTCACTGCAAATCACACACTTACAAACATACACATACACAAGTACACCTCACACACACACACACACACACACACACACAACACATTCACATACACACACACACCCTTAACACATTCACACACACACACACACACACACACACTTAACACACACACATTCTCACACACACACACACACACACACACACACACACTTAACACATTCTCTCTCACACACACACACACAATCATACATACATACACACATAAACAATCAGTCACAGATAGACAGAAACACACATGCCCCTACAGAGACGCAGACACATACACATACTATTGGCAACATATGAACCTGATACAGTATTTTCATTTATTTTTTTTTTTATGTGACCGACTCTGGGCATAGGCTTGACAGCCTGCTTTCAGGGCCCAGTAGTCCTCCTACGTACCGCACACCTCTACATGTCACCACTTCGGCGCTAACTCCCACCGTCCATATTGAATACGTGATAGGGCTGTCTCATTCAGGACTGGTGTATTAGTATTAGCGGGGGTATTTTTACGACATGTTGGCGGGTCTTCTGGTAGATCAGTAAAGTCCGATATTTACGAAATTCAAATCCTTAAACTGTTCCCTGCCGCAGCGGGATTTGATCCCGGGTCCGTTAGGACTGCAGGCCAACTCTCTACCGATTGAGCCACCGCCTCCCCCAAAGAGTGTGGCTTGGGTCAGGCAGTTGGTACGCCTGCAACCTGTGACTTATTCACACATTTGTTGTGTCTAGGAGGAGGATGAATGAATGGGTTACCAATCACTTCTTAAAACTGACACGTAGCTATGAATTATATATTAGAAGACTCTAGTAAAAATAACCATAGGTATGAGTGTTTTTCATTATTGTCATAGCTCATATCGTTGATAGATAAACTTTAACTGCAATGATAACAAAGTGATATATAGAGAATTCCGTATCATAGACTGATCTAGACGGTGCTCACACACCTTAAAATCGCTCCTGTCTTGCCTTGCCAGTTGGTGGAGCATACACTTCTTCAGTGTTTTAGTTGATACAAAAATCAGATTGTTTCCATAAACTGTATACTGGCATTTTCTTTTTTTTAATTAATAAATCACACGATGACGTGGTTATTGGCTGCTACTGCCTTCGTAAATTATAATCTTCTCTTCCCTTTCTGCCAGCTCTCGTTGCTGGAAACTCACTCCCATCTTTCCCTCCCCCCACTCCCTCTCTCAAATCCCCTACCTCTCTCACTCTCCCCTTCCCCCTCTAAACAGCCAGTTCCTCTAGCCTCTACCACCTGGCTCAGGGAGTGAGGTCGCAGAATCTACTTTCTTTACATCTTAAACCTATAGTGGTTATCTGCCTTAATATCCCCACTGCTGTCATTTAGTCATCCCAATTGACAGTCTCTCTCTCTCTCTCTCTCTCTCTCAGGCTACCTCACATCAGATATTACCCGAACTGTGTGTCACCAGTCCGTAGTGCCACAGGGTGCTCTAGGGGCAGGCGAGGGTAGTGTGGGAGTCACTAACCTCTAAGTCGCTGTCTCTTTGATATGTATTTGCTTACGTGCATAATAGGATAAATATAATACACTGGATGTGATGAGATTTCAGCCAAAGTTTGTACTGATATTGTTAAATGAATTAGAAAAAAAAAAAAAAGATATTTTTTTCCATTAGAACTAAGGAGAGGTTTGAGGCGTCGTACTGGTGTATTATTATGACCTATATATTCTATTCACTCTGCAATAATTATGATACACTGGTATGATGACAGTTGAACCATATATTTCATTCATAAGATGACTCAAATGTGTAGTAACATAACTGTAAAAACAACGTATATTGGCAATGCTGTTTCATCAGATCGATCTGAAATGTGTATGACTCTTGCTTGTCGTAATCTGTCGCGGCTGTGTCCCACTGGAAAGAGGCGCGCCATCTACATACGGTAACGAGAGCCTTCCACTTAGGCTCCACCTCTCCGTGGCTGATAGCTGAGTGGCGCAGTTTCCAAAAGAGGCCTGTCCAACGCACCCCAGTTGACGTGGGGCCGATACCTCTGTGTTCTAGAACGGAAGTTGGAGATTTAGCCTGCATTCTCGCGCTAGGGATCGAATCTTCCAAAGAGGTGAAGTGTTCGGCTGTTTGAAGGAAACCAGCATAGGTGTCGTTTATATGTTCATGATTATGATAAGTGGTCTGTTGCTCTATACGCTGAGATTACAGATGGTCCTGTATAGCACATACAAAGGCATATTGGTTAATCCTGTCTCGAGGCCAAATGGGCCATCATCATCATCAACAGCAGCAGGAGCAGCTTATAGCGGACTACTGCAAGCAGAAGGGCACTCCACACTGTAACTTATTGATTTTTTGTGCGACTCAGAACATAGGGTTAAGAGCCCATTCCCTAAGGCCCAGCAGTCTTCCTGTAAACCATTCACCTCCATATAACACCATTTCGGCACTAACACCCACCGTCCATTTTAGGATGTTTCGTACTGGTGTATTAGTATTAGTTTGGGTGTTTTTGTGACATGTCAGCAGGTCTAATGGTAAATCATTAAAGTCTGTTTTTAACGAAATACATACTCATATACTCCTCTCTGCCTCAACCAAGATACAAACCTGCGTCTATTGGAACAACAAACCTATCGACTTTGCCACCACCTCCCCCATTCAGTCCTGGTAAACAGATGATATTCATTTCCCTCCCAAGTACTCTCGTCTCTTCCTCTCATTTTATCCGCAGGTTTCAAAACCGACCTTCCATTTGTTCTCTTCCCCCCCCCCAAAAAAAAAGCCCATGTCAGTTTCACCCTTATAACTCTGATGATTATATCGCTCACCATTTGTGTTAATTCCTTTCCGTCATATACGAACATATTAATGGTAGAATAAATTTATCTAGGTTATGCATAACCGCATGGCACCGTACCAACAATATATGAGGCAATGTGTCTTTGACTGAATGACGTAAAAATTCTGCTGATTTTCCCACCACGTTTATTAATACTGTATAACATTCATACACCACAGATGGATGATAACAGTTTTCGTGTGCCATTTATATCTGACAATACCCTGCCTGATATTCACCCTCTCCTTCAGCAGTACAGGTATGTTGTTAAAGTATCTGCATAGATAAGGTGTATGTAATGACAATACTTTAACCTAGAAAATATATTTCACATTATGCAGTCTAACTGCATATAATTGTGTAGCAGAAACAGTAATTATGACAGTTATCTAACAAGGTAAATTCAGTGCTTTCTAAGTCTGCTGTAGACACCTTGTTTATAAATATAACATAGCTATAAACCATATGTATCTAACTAGTCCACGCATCATTTGCAACAATCACAGCCTGCTGTGTCGTTCGTTCCCGTTCTTCCCATGTGTATACCAAGTTGCTCCACAGGCTTTCGATGGGGCTCGTATCACAACCCCGACTCATCAAGTCCAGTAGTTCTAGGTTGAAGTGTTCGTCAAACCATTCCTGGGAGATGTGGGATGTGTGCATAGGGCATTTGTCATGGGCAAACAGAATCAGCCATGGGAAAGGGTACTCCTGCTCATGGAGAGAAGGCAGAAATTCCTCTTCAAGAATTTCAAGATATTTGTTCTTGTAAAAGGTCCGTCAATGGGAGACAACCCACCCCATGGAGACTACCGTACCCAAACATTACGCAAGACATGTCCACTACTTGTTTTTTTAAAGATATTTTGACCGTTGTATCTGTTATTGGGAAAATAGAACAAATGTTATTTGGTGTGTTGTTACATCCGTGCGTGTTACGCAAGGGGGTATGTGCTTAAGTAATTTTGGTTCGCCTGTAAGTCCTACCGTTTGTGGCAATGTTATGGAAATCTTACTGAACAAAATATCACAGATTATTGAATTATGGCCAAACAGGGTCATATCTCAAGAGCAAGGTCAGTTAACTTTTTTTAAAACCAGATATAGACCAAATGTGGTAATAAAGTTGAGGATGAGGATTGGATGATGTGAATAATGTTTTAGAACCGCTTGGCTATGATTTGGTCATTTGTCTCAGCTATTTACGGTGAGTGTAGCCTATACACTGTATATACACTGTATATGGCTAGTGAGAGAGTGATCGCCCTCTACCTACACAGATCAAAAGCCCTCGGGAGCAGGGGGGTGGTTGCTTTCTCAGGCAGAGGAACTCCTTGAGAGTGAAATGGCTGGGAAGCATGCCGGCACGTGACTGGCTACAGCATAGCTGGGTCTTTCGGGTGTGGGCAATCAGGCAAGTTAGCTGCCTATTGCGACTGCAACACAATGGCGAGGTGTTCAGGAAGTTAGCCAAAGAAACCTTGATGGACTCTGAAAGAACAATAATGGCCCCCAGTCCCGTGCAGCCCTTAAATGGGCAGGGGGTGCTAAGAATCTCACGGTTGCCTCAATTACAATCTAATTCCTTTGTCAATGCAAAAAATACAATTAAAATTGGTAACTGGAATGTGAGAACGCTAAATCATGACGGTAAAATCGATGAGTTAGTGAAGGTTTTTTAAAATTACGGACTTGATATTTGTGCTCTGACAGAAACTAGATTAACTGGAGTCGATAAGTTGGATTTGGAGGATGGTATACGTTTATTGATATCAGGTCGACAGGACGGAATGCATTATCAGGGAGTAGGATTGTTGCTGGGTTGTAAAGCAAATAAGGCTTTATGTGAGTGGGATCCTATAGATGAGCGATTGCTATATGCACGGTTTAAATCAAATCATGGCAACATCAGTCTGTTTGTGTGTTATGCACCTACTAATGATGCACTCGATGAAAGGAAAGACACATTTTATGAAACGTTGCAAGAAGGAGTAGGAAGGGTACCTAGACATGATGTTTTGATCTGCGTTGGAGACTTTAATGCAGTAATGGGCTGTTCAAATGAGGGATTTGAGGCATGTATGGGTAAGATGGGAGTTGGTAGTAGGATGAGTGAAAACGGAGTGAGGTTTGGAAGCTTCTGTCTAGCAAATGACTTAGTCATCGGGGGCACACTCTTTCAGCATTGCAATATACACAAGACAACTTGGGTGTCGCCGTGTGGAAAATATAAAAATCAAATTGATCACATCGCTATCAGTAGGAGGCATAGAAGTTCTCTGCTAGATGTTCATGTTAAATGGGGAGCGGATATTGGTAGTGACCATCAACTCAGCATTGCAAAAATAAGGTTTAAACTTAAAAATCAGAAGAAGGAAAAATCTGGTGTTGGTAGATACGATATTGTTAAGCTTAGAAGGGAAGGAGAAGAAAAGGAGGAATTCAGATTAGAATGCAGAAATAGGTTTTTGGTGTTGGAAACGTTGGAAGAGGGGGAGAGAAGTGTAGATGAGATGTGGGTGGTTGTGAACAAAGTTTTGCATGAGACTGCTGAATGTACGATTGGAAGGAGACATAGATTCAGGAGAAAGAAATGGATATCAGAGGAAACGTGGGATATGATAAAAAAGAGAGGTGAGGCTAAATTGAGGAGTGAGATGCAATGCGTTGATGAACGAGAGATTGAATTAGCAAGAGCTGCGTACTGGAGTTTGAATTCAGAAGTAAGAAGGTTAGCTAGGAGAGATAAAAGAAGATGTGTGGATGAAAAGGTTGCGAGACTGAAATCCTAATTAACAAAAATGATGGACAGAGTCAAAGAATAGCATATGAATCGATTAGAGAACTGAGTGGTAATGCAGGTAAACGCAAGGAAATACCAATTAGAGACAGTGAAGGAAATTTATTGACCAAAGATGGAGATATTAAAAATAGATGGAAAGAGCATTTTGAGACAGTTCTTAATAGACCAATACCACCAGAAGAGGATATACCGTCTGCTCAGGAAGATTTAAATATAGAAACAGGAGAGTTGAGGCTTGCAGAAGTGGAGAAAGCAGTAAAACAGTTAAAGAATAATAAGGCACCAGGGGAGGATGGTTTATTTCCGGAAATGTTTAAAGTGGAGGGGGATAGATTAATAATGATCTTGACCAAGCTATTCAATAAGATATGGGTGACGGGGTTACTACCATCAGTTTGGAAGAATGGTGTAATTGTTAAAGTTCCGAAGAAGGGAGACCTGAGTGAATGTGGTAATTGGAGGGGAATCTCTTTGTCACCGATAGCTTTGAAAGTTTTCAGTAGAGTGTTGTTAAATAGGTTGGAGCCGGTGGTTGAGGGTATTCTGAGGGATGAACAGGCTGGTTTTAGAAAGGGACGTGGTTGCAATGATCAGATCTTTATAGTTAGGCATTTGATGCAGCAAGTTAATGAAATGAGAGTACCGTTAAGTCTTTGTTTTGTTGATTTTGAAAAGGCTTTTGATAGTGTTTCGAGAGAGTCTATGGGGAAGATCATGAGACATTATGGAATACCAGATGAGTTTGTGAGGGTCATTATGAACATGCATGAGGACACATTTTGTAAAGTGATGGTTGATGGTTGTCTGAGTGATTCGTTTGAAGTCAAGTCCGGAGTAATTCAAGGTGGTGTTCTATCGCCTTTACTATTTATATTGGTCATTGATTACATTATGAAACGTGTTGGAACAGAAACCGGTGCAGGTATACTTTGGGGAGAGACCAGGAAACTTTTGGATTTAGATTATGCAGATGATATAGTTTTGATTTGTGATGGGCCAGAAGAGATGCAGAGAGTGTTGGACTGTTTGGTGAGTGAAGGTCGCAAGGTGGGTTTGGTTATTAATTGTGGAAAAACTGAAATAATCAATATGAATATGGAAAATGCGCAGGAATGTGTAATTGGAGGTATGGTTGTAAAGCAAGTTGATAGGTTTAAATATTTAGGTACTTATTTAGCCAAGGATGGTTCTTTGAACCTTGAATTCGAGGAAAGGTTAAAGAAGGCTAATCAGGCAATGGGAATGCTTAAAAATATTTGGAATAATAACAATTTCTCTGTGCATACAAAAATCAAACTTTATAAGGTAATGGTTAGGAGTATCTTAATTTATGGACACGAGTCTTGGTACAGCACAGTGACTATGGAAAATAAATTCTTGGTGTTTGAAAATAAAGCACTTAGAAGAATATTAGGAGTTAAGTGGTGGGAAAGGATACCAAATAGTAGAATTAGAGAAATAACGGGAGTGCAGCCGATCGATGAATATGTTAGATTCTCACGATGGAAGTGGCTAGGACATGTGTATAGGAGACAGGGAATAGTACGAGGTACACCAGGGTGGGTGGCACCTGGTAGGAGAGGTAGAGGAAGGCCAAAAGAGACGTGGGTGAGGACAATGAGTCGGGAAGCTGGAGATGAGTGTTGGGGAGATCTTGAGGAGTTAGCACAAGATAGGATGTGGTGGTGTGAGTTCATCGAGGCCCTATGCATCCCCGAGGGTGCCACAGGAAATGATTGATTGATTGATTGATTGATTTACTCGATTTGGACAGAGCATGGGAGGGGCTAAGATCAGACAAGGATGAAGTGACTGTATTTCGAGGACAACAGTAAAGGTCAGTATTAAAAATTAGGTCAACCAGGACATCTCTAGTCAAATTCCTACCAATATTCGTCGAATGGCTGAGGGTTCATACATAAAGTAACTGGATTTTACGATACTCAGTTGAAGGTAAAGGTTACAGGATAGGTTCAAAAGTTACAACCAATGACAGATTGTGTGGCATGGATGTTGCACTCTGAGCTCCTCTTATTGTTTACTTTGAAACCAACATTGCATGCATATGGGATATGTTCTGATTTAAACAACAGGCTTAGATATGTCTTATTTAATACCTAAGTGGAATACACTCATTATATTTACCTGCATATAAACAGGCACGTGTGATGCCTTTTGCAATATTAAACCTTTTGTTATTCTCCTCCAGCAGTGTGTCTTCCCGCAAGTTGTTGAGGAGAATGTTTCTTGACGGTGAATATAACACGAGCCCGGTAAATAAGATCTTCCTGCACATGGTTCTCTGCGAATCTACACCTGCCCTCACAGTGCCTAGGTGTTATTTGCTGTTTTTTGGCCGGTGTCCTGTGCTGAACACCAACGACAACTGGCACAGTCTGGACAGTCACATCTAGCTGTAGTTGTTGTCATATGGCCGCCGCGTTGGTAAAAGGGTTATTTCTGTAGTTTCTCGTATCTGTCGATCATCTTCGGCCGTGATCTTCCTTGGTGGCCATTCTCTCGGTTTGTTGTTCAGGTTTCCACTTCATACCCAACGCGTCAGCCTTAATGAAACTGTTGTCTCTGATATTCCTAGGGTATTGCCTATCTTCCTTATAGCCTTTCCACTTTCTCGCGTGCCAGCAATTCAACCTAGAAGGACGAGAGCATCTTCGTGCCGGTTCATAATTTATATTTCTGCTCTGTACTAGGTTTGTGATAAATACAGGCAATGTCCTAAAACTGTAAAACAAACAGCTTCAAACGATCATTACCCATAAAAGAATACCCATCAACGAGACACCGACTTAATAGTTAGTGGCTTCCCCTTTATTCCCGCTTCCCCTTGGAGCGCCCTGTGACACTACGAACTGGTGACACACAGCTTGGGCAAGATTTGAGACAGACAGAGAGACAGACAGACAGACAGACAGACAGACAGAGACAGACAGACAGACAGACAGAGACAGACAGACAGACAGACAGACAGAGACAGAGAGACTGTCAATTGGGATGACTAAATGACAGCAGTGGGGATATTAAGGCAGATAACCACTACAGGTTTAAGATGTAAGGAAAGTAGATTCTGCGACCTCACTCCCTGAGCCAGGTGGTAGAGGCTAGAGGAACTGGCTGTTTAGAGGGGGAAGGGGAGAGTGAGAGAGGTAGGGGATTTGAGAGAGGGAGTGGGGGAGGGAAAGATGGGAGTGAGTTTCCAGCAACGAGAGCTGGCAGAAAGGGAAGAGAAGATTATAATTTACGAAGGCAGTAGCAGCCAATAACCACGTCATCGTGTGATTTATTAATTTAAAAAAAAGACAATGCCAGTATACAGTTTATGGAAACAATCTGATTTTTGTATCAACTAAAACACTGAAGAAGTGTATGCTCCACCAACTGGCAAGGCAAGACAGGAGCGATTTTAAGGTGTGTGAGCACCGTCTAGATCAGTCTATGATACGGAATTCTCTATATATCACTTTGTTATCATTGCAGTTAAAGTTTATCTATCAACGATATGAGCTATGACAATAATGAAAAACACTCATACCTATGGTTATTTTTACTAGAGTCTTCTAATATATAATTCATAGCTACGTGTCAGTTTTAAGAAGTGATTGGTAACCCATTCATTCATCCTCCTCCTAGACACAACAAATGTGTGAATAAGTCACAGGTTGCATGCGTACCAACTGCCTGACCCAAGCCACACTCTTATACTGTACCAGGTTCATATGTTGCCAATAGTACAGTACACAGACACAGGACAGACACAGTCGCGAAAGAGCCAAAATATATTCCTAGACACTGGCTCACACACCGGTTGCGACACACACACACACACACACACACACACAATTACAGCAGCCGCAAGCATGTGCACATGCACGCGCAGATATCCGCACACACGCACTCTCCAACTTTCACACACCCATACTACATTCCTCGTATATGTGTGTGCAGGTGTTTGGCGCTGGGGGAAAGGACTGAATGACGAGTTATGAAAATGTAGTCAGCTGTGTGATTACATACCGGTACTTACAGTAAGTTTCCTACGATATTCCTAGTATGGATTAATACCAGTAACTAATATTATTACCAGAGTGTGGGTTAATTCAGACCAGCATGTGAAAAAATTATTGATAATGAAATGAACGGATAAAGGAGCCTTTACAACACTGGCTAATTGTATATAAAAACGCAAGTGTAGGTAATAACAGAGTTGCTCTTTCTCGGGAGCTGTTTGGTTACACACTTCGTCACTTGATGCTATTGTGGTTAACGTCAGACTTATCTTTTATCTGCGGGATACCTGTTGAGGTTAAAGACTGTATTACATTTAGTTTTGTTATCCATCCCTTAAATGAAGCCTTCTTATAATTCGTTCACTGTCAAATAAGTTGAACCTGCTATAAAGCCAATGATTAATGCTGTTAATGCTGGTGAGTGTTTACGCGTTAGGGGATAGCAGACACTCACTCGCCATCCAATAAGGGTTGCACAGTTGGTAATAGTCTCGTTTCAGTCCATCCCTGACCATGATTCGCGTTGGTTTCTATCTTGTTCATCATGTTATTTGCTCAATGTTTACGTTCATTTTCAAAAGATTTTTTTTTTTCTTTTTTTTTTTTACTATTTCCCTCCCATTCCCCCGAAATAGTACAGTTAAAGAACAAGTCATTTCCTAACCCGACCTCACTTAACCTAATCTAAACCCTAAGCAATTCAGTCGTACTAAAATAAATTCCAACCTTACCCTGATTATCGGGCTCACATCTCCCCTCCCGCCCCGAAATGCATATCCTTAAACTTTGATGAATTACATATACGTGGTCATATACAGATGTATATTTGTGAACGAGCCACTCACCTGCCCCTTTATCGTCAGAGTAATGCCAGCCCGCCTCTTCTGTACGCTTAGTAGCTCCAGATCACTTGATAACACCAGCACGTTACCGTAACACCTGAGACACGCTGTGTGAATGATCTAGCACTGTATATGATTCATGTCACAATCATTGCATGACAAGTTAGTCTATTTACTCAGGTTCATTTTTCAGTTTTCAGTTCGTGCCTTCTCATTTTAGTTTCTTTTTCTTTGCTTTGTCTATTCAAACTAGTACCTTTTTCTAGACAGATTTGCTTTCTTGATTCAGTGTATGACGTTTCATTTTGGTATGTCTTTTTTCTAAGTCACTGCCAGTAATGTAATTCTATTCACAGTTCCACAACCACTGTCATAAACGCCACACTAGATTGACGCAGAATAACACACAGCATTAAGACCTGACAAAGCGATTCAGTTCAGTGATACTCTGGGAAACAGCCTTTGTGACAGCCTCCACTCTGATACGTAGTTGTATCGAGGATTGTTTTCGAATTTGTTTGATTATTTTTTTTTTTTTACGAAAATACTTGTAAGCTTAAAGTATCATTCACAAATGCATTACCAGTGAGTTTCAAATACTTCTTCTAATTCACATTTCTTTAAATTGCTAGACAGTTTAATACTATTTCTCTTACTTAATACGGAGAAAATAAACTAAATGTCTTAGGTCTTCCAGTTCGTCATATTGTACACACGACATGGTGACAAAATACCATTAAGCGTTTACGGGAACGGAAAAAGCTCTGGGAGAAGTATTTGGCGTCTCAAGGGAAGTACTCTGACGGAAACTAAAATGGATTTGTTGTAAGATCTTGTACTGAAGTTTTTTTTTTTTTAACAATTCCGGGAATTTGGGGGTCCCGACTCGTATACCTATCCAATCCATCCCATCGTCGTATCCTCGGTCTTCCCTTCCCCCTTCCCCTCTCCGCCTCACTTACATACACTCTTGTAATTCATCTTATATTCCGTTTAAGGACATATTGTCTGGTGGTATCAAAACTGAGGAAAAAAGAACGTTATGCACTGAAAGGGCAGTCGCTATTCCCTTTACCAGAAGATGCTGTTTCAGAGTTGGATATACTCGTCTAACCACTTCACTAAAACAGGTCTAAGTAGAGTGAAATGATTCGATGTTATCACTACTTAATTCACTTAAACTAGGCGTATAATTGCTGAGCTGTAACAAGAGATAAACAATAGAATATGGAGCTAGTCACGAGGAAGTGCTGTGGAAAGGATTCAGGGTATTACTAACGCCTTATTCTGACGCTGAGTAACGGCAAACAGGCTGCAGAAGGCCGCGTATCTACGCCAAATTAAAGATGATGAACTATAGACATTTATATAATATCGTCCTGGAACAGGAGAATCAATCGAGACCATTAATTCTCATTCACGGCAGGTAATCCTCTGTTTCATGTAATCCCCTTCTTCTCCAATCTTTCTCTGTTCACTCTAATTACTTAGTTTGTCTCCTGAGTCACACAGCCTTTCTTTCACTTTTTTAGCATTACTTTTTCCAGTCACCTGATAACTTTCATACATATACCCACATATGCTGTATTTTTCCCCAGTGCTGCTATAGTTTCTATTCACCAAGACAGCTTTAACATCTAAATGAGAGTCTTAATAATCACATCTTTGCTAATGCCAGGTGACATTATTTAGCTTAGAGGAGACCTACTATAGCGATGGAGTTAGATACAATTTTCAATGAATATTGCTGTTGATGTTATTGTTGTGGCATCAGGCTCATGTGAAATGTGAACCCGGTAGGCTGCATGCATAACCTTTCCTCCTTCAGTCACTCATCCTCTTTTCAGGGGAGAGGGAGGAAGCTGAGGGAGCTATGTATACTCAGGCAGTTAAGCCGACCCATTGTATCGGTGCCACCACAAGAATTCGTTTTTCCAGCACCTCTTTGGAAACTATTTTCCATTAAAATCTGCTCCACGATGGAATCTATTATAATTTATACTTTTTGCATTATATGATTTTCCTCGGTTTATGAGGGATCACTTGCATTAAAACAGATGGAACAGGATGCATCAATACTGTGTCTTCCTTTCTGGCCATTTTTCATTGGCAAAACCAGTGAAGATCAGTTCCCGGTGTCACTGCCTACCAGTTACTCCCCATATATCAGTGGGGAAACAGTGCGACGACGACGACGACGAGGGCGGCGGCGGCGACGACGACAGCGAGGATGATAATGATGATTATGATGATGATCGTGATACTGTTGACTAAGGTAACCACAAGGACACCCCACCATCACCCCTCACCCCAGACTCCAACAAGAGGCTGTGTTTAACTGGCATCATAACTTCCGCACCAGTCTGCCTAGGTATGTTGAGCCAGTCGAATGTGAGAGGGACAGAGGAAGAGGAAGGAAAAAGGAAAAAAAAGTACCCACCAAGATTCATTCACACAGACAGGAGAGTGATGGAGAGGAAACATGTCCACATACAAATAACATACAGTAAGCTTCAAAGAGTATCTGAAAATGTTCCGCCTCTACATTTAAAGTTGATGAACCGTGCGAAATTATTATTGTGTAATCTTCATGAACGTGTATAGTTGCTGGTTTGATCATAACAGCATGAGAAAAGATCTATATACAAAATTTGGAATATGCTGTCTCTACAAGTGTATCTACCTAAGGAAACAACGGTCACAGCAACAATGCTCACTGTGAAATAATCATTTTAACCTGGTTTCAGAAGCTTTTTGGAACGCGTATGCACGCGCACACGTACACATTTAGAGACAAGAATGCGCACACTCACGTGTAAACACATGTACGCAGTCATTCACAAAATGTAGACCTGTACTTAGCCTACGTATATAAAATGAGCACACATACACACACTTACTGCGCTGTACACTGGCGGTCAAAAGTTGTGTCCTGATCTAAGGCACAGTATGAATCTCCCATAACTGAGGTTCGAACAACGGTGCTTCGGGAGGAGGAGGATGCGAGGTGCTGGGGTGGCAGGAGAGAGGGTAAAAGGGAGGGATTGAGTGTCCGAATCCATGTGAAGCTAAGTAACAAATATTGCCATATTCTCAGTGTGATTCACTGAAAAGGTTGAGCTGTAATACTGAAGACTTACATTAATGTATGGTCAAGCATTCCATGAGACTGTGGGAAGAAGTTAATGTCAGCCTTGGTATGCTCGTAGTGAATTTCAGCCTCTGCAGTCAAGCTGTAGAGGAAACGGACAGCACGAAGTGATGAGGTAATGCAGATTACAGAGCTATCCCAGACTACCACCAACTTCGATCAAAGTACCTCTGGGTATTATTTTGCTGTATTCTCCTGTATCTCAGTTCTTCTTTCATACATCTCTAACCCCTTTCCACCCATTCTCACATTTCCTGTCAACCTCCTACCTCTTTCCTCCCACTTCCTTACGCCTCTTCGCCCACTTTCACTCTTCCTACCTACTTACTCTCCTGAGGGTCCAAGGACCTCCTGTTTGGATCCAGTGCTGTGTGACCAAAAATACAGGGAGAGCTAACTGGTGCTATGAAGACCAGTGGTAGTGGAAAGATTCCCTTTACTACGTATAATACCACGACATTCACTGCACAAATATTACCTAGAGACAGTCTAACCAGCTTTATTCGTAGCCTCTTGATTATCAGAATAAATACTCATTTTTCAAACCTTCCCTTATACGAAAAAAAATTTAACTGCTGAATCAATACGAACTGTTTAATAAGCATTGCAAGTTATTATGGAAGGCAAGAATGTGGCAATGGCAGATGGGTAGAGCCCCTAATTATGTAGTGAAATGACATGAGTGGTTGTACGAGAGAGAGAGAGAGAGAGAGAGAGAGAGAGAGAGAGAGAGAGAGATTTTGAATGTGGAAGAGCGGCAGTGCAAGATGGTTTCACCAAAGTTTTCGCGCAATATAATCAGCAGTGAACTATGAATAGTCAGACTACAGTGCCAACTAGTTCATTATTTTCTGCAGTATTCATTGCAGAAATGGCAGAGAGACGCGGGAACGTGGTGGGTGATGGAAAGAGTGCAAACGATCCTTAGGTCATTACCCTCCGTGGCTTTATCATCGTGATGTGGGAAGTGGGAGTCATCAAAAGAAACTGCCCTTCTCACAGGTGTCTGTCAAGAATGTGAATCGATGGATTAGTCGGTGGCAAATGAAGGGTTCAGTGAACACAAAGCGTCGCAGTAAAAGACCTCGAATTCTCACTCGTCAAGATGTCGCCCGTTTTTCGGGCATGGTAAACGAGCAAAATGTTCTGCCGTTAACGTTACTCGGACTCTACGGCTTCCCTGCGATCCTCGGACAACGAGAAGACGCATTCATGAGATGGACATTCACTGTTACAGTACGGCCAAGAAAAACTCTCTCAAGCCAATAAACAGTGTAGACTAGGGTTTGTTTTTTCTACAGTATTTAGGAGCAGACGTAGATTTTTGGAACAGTAATATTTACTGATTAGAAATGCTTCACGTCGGAGGAAGCAGGGACTCAAACGTGCTGGAGACCTATAAACACACGGTATGAGATGAAAAATATACAGAAGGACAAAAGTGGTAGGGTGAGTCTATCATCTTGGGGTTGGATGTGGGCCAATGGACTTGGAGAATTTACGAAAATAGAAGGACGATTTACAGGGCAAAAATACACTGACGTTAGAAAATGTTTTGTTGCCATCTGTGAGAAATATGGCAATCCCACATCCTCATCCTATTAGACTTGTTCACGACAGGAGTCCTATGCATATGTGCAGACTGGTAATGGATTGGCTAAATCAGCACCCGAAAGTGGACATCCTCGACTGGCTCTCAAGGGGTTGTGATCTAAACTCAATCGAGAATTTATGGGCCATTATGTGCAAGTAGAGCAGTAAAAATAGTGTCTAACCTCAACCAAATTGCAATAAAAGGTTTCTCAGCGGAATATTATCTATTGATATGTCCTCTATAACATAATAAAAAGTTTACCATGACTAACCTGGTGGAAAGTGGTTAACGGCAGCCATATTTTAAAATGGCCACCAAATTTGGTCCCCTTCACTGAACTCTGGTTTTGTGGCTTTGGCTTATACAATTCCAAAAAAATCATAATTATTTCATCTTTATTACTATTTTAGATCATATTTCTCAGTTTTAATCTATCATTTGTTGTAGTTCTGGCCCTCTATAATATCCAGATATGCTATGATATCTGCCATAAAGCTATTTTTATTCAATAATTAAGGGAAACTTTAATATTTTTAGTCAGTATATGTGTAATTTTGTCATCATTAGCTATCTTATATCTAGAGCAACATGTAAGGCCTCTATGTAAGGCTTATTAAAGTCATGGATAGGAAAATAAAAAATATGTATAATAAACATTAGTACTGACATGCGTCCGGCCAGTACATTACCGAAAACCTTAAATTCTCTATAACACAGGTATATGTTGTCCGATCTGGATAATTCCTGTGTCCATACCTGTTTTTGGGGTCGATCTATTCAATGAACATATCTGTTAGTCTCTATAATTATTATTTTCCCTTTAGATAGGGGTAGCTCTACCCTATTTCATTCTGTTAAGACCGAATTGTATTTAATATTTAATTTTAATGTATATCATATTTAGTATTATTTTATTTGTATGAATTCTTTTATATTTGTGCTTTGTAATTATTCCTATCAAAAGGTTTGCTTAATTAAAATACCAGTGATATATTTTCTTTCATTTTCAGGCTGTCTGAAATGAAGTAACCATGGACATGGAGAAGTGTGCTTTGTGTGACAACAGACTGGATGGAGGCAAAGAAATATTTACCATAAGCCAAAAGGGGATTGATTCTATAAACAGAGCTTCTGACGAACGTGGAAAAACTATTAACATTGAGATTGGTCAGAGTCTTCACAAGAAATGTAGACAACGTTGGGTAAACCCTAAATACATTGCACTTGACCGCAAAAAACAATCCGTCACTGATGAAACACCTTCCTGTTCCCGTCGCTCTTCTGGTGTGTTCCAGTTCAAGGAACAATGCATTTTCTGTGGTTCTGGTGTTAAGTATGATGGCAAAAAGAGAGGTTTTGAGGTTTCCCATGTAGAAACGCTGGAATTCAAGGATAGTTTGTTGACTGTGTGTTGAAAAGATCCGGAATAATGATGAGTGGTCACAAATTGTTAAGGGTAGAATTATTTATGCAGTGGACCTCGTTTCAGAAGAAGCAATCTATCACAAATCATGCTACGTGAACTTTTAAAACCAACAAGAACATTCCAATGGCATTTTCTTCTATGGAAGTAACAAAAAAAAAGAAAAACTGGAAGGCCAGAGGATTTACAAAGAAAACAAGAATTTCTCAAGGTTGCTACTTACTTAATGGAAAATGATGATGAGCAGCTCACTGTTTCAGATCTTGTTAACAAAATGAAAGATGTACTCCACAATTCTGCCTTGGAGCCTTACTCTGTACCTTATATGAAAACCAGATTGCAGGAACATTTCAAAGACCAAATAACTGTAACTGCAATTAATGGGAAACATAATGTTGTTACTTTCCTCAGCACTGCTTAAACGGTTTTACATGAGTTTTATTCACAGATGAGCTCTAAGGATGACTCAGATTCAGAAGCAGCTAGAATAATTGAAACTGCAGCTAAACTTATAAGAAATCACATCAAATCAGTAGAAACAAGACCAGATTATTTTCCATCTAAAATTGACCTTGGAGAGGAGGTTGCTCTTGAATATATTCCTAAATCTTTGCTGATATTTCTTCAAAATATTTTTGCAGGTAAAGACAACAATTTGAAAATTGCATCTATTGGCCAAGCAATTATGCAGGCAGCAAGACCCAGAGTCCTCTTAGCCCCCTTGCAGTTTGGACTAGCACAGGAGATGCATGACCAATTTGGATCAAGATTCATAGTCGACTCTCTCAACAAACATGGCTTCTCTTGCTCTTACTCTGAGGTCCAGAAATTTGAAAGAAGTGCGAGTCTGGTACATGGTGCTGGAACTTTTGCACCAGAGGAAGGAGAGTTTGTGCAATTTGTAGCTGATAATGTCGACCATAATGTTAGAAGTCTTGATGGATTCAATACCTTCCATGGTATGGGAATTATGGCAACGTTTACACCAGGGACAATGAAATCATATCCAGTTCCAAGAATCAAAGTCCTTTCGGACGACATACTAAGGGCTGGACGGATTAACATAAAGTTTTTAGATCCCCAATGCCCCCACAATCCACCAATGACGTATAAGGAGCTAAATGGAAAAGAGATTCTAGATTCTAGTGCAAACATTGACATTCTGTGGGAAGTATCACTTGCTCTACGTCCATCTAGACCCTCCTGGTCCGGCATGATGCAGTCTGTCCACAAGGGAAGCTACCCAGGGCAATCAGCTTTTCTCTTTTTAACAATGATTAACATGGATCCTGGTAACCCAAACTGTGTGTACTCAACACTGTGTTACGTAAGTGATTTAGCCATTAAAAATAACATTACACCCATCTTGATATTTGACCAACCACTTTGGTATAAAGCCACGATTGTAGTTGAATCAGCACCAATTACCAGTTCCCTGAAATCCATCATCTTAAGACTTGGAGGGCTCCACATGCAAATGAGCTTCCTGGGCTCTATAGGCCATCTGATGTTGGAATCTGGCCTACAAGAAGTTTTTGAACTTGTATACGCAGAGAATACAGTTAACCACATGCTTAGTGGCAAAGGGACTGGGACGTGGGTGAAGAAATAATTGTCGAAGTTGTAGAAAGTAAAGCCCTTGAGGTTTGGGAGTCTGTGAGGAACCGTCCAAATGTCATAATTTAGTGACATCCCTACCCAGGAGAGTTGATGAAGTTGTTCAAGCTCAAGGTGGCTGGACTTGTATTGACGTGTTTGCATCATTTGAATGCTTGATGATGTAATGTTCTTTGATTACGTGTGGGGTAGCTTTAATACTGAGAAGTAATACCGTATGTATTCAGTATGTATATACTGTAGGCAATGAATTACCCAAAGCCTGGCATTATGTTTGTGTCAATATCATCCTTATGTTTCCTCTGTGAGGGTTAATGGTATCTAGGGCTATCATAAATTAGCGTAATTATAGATGAATGTATTTTTCTTAATAATCAAGGTGGGTTACTTGTATATGTAAATAGTAATATTCCAATTCTGTATCATAAATACACTAACTTCTTTATTGTGTGTCATTAATACTGTGATATATATATATATATATATATATATATATATATATATATATATATATATATATATATATATATATATATATATATATATATATATATATATATATGCATCTGTTTAACTTATTTTTCAGTTTCTTCAAAATTAAAATTTGCCGCTATATTTTCTAACTTCATCCTGTGCACCTTCTCCCGAAACTGGTTCAAATGATGAGGCTTTTGCCATAAAGTCCTTCCTTAGCTGAAGGGACTCAAAATCACGGTGGTATACCTGTAAGTGTGGTAAGAATGATAACCTTCTTAGACAAAAGGGTATGACCATAATATACACTGAAATATACACCTTGTTGCCTGCCAAAAATACACTCCACCTCCCTTCAAGTCTCGTTCTGTTCATCTTCCTGCTTACCTACCTTTCTGCGTGCTACTTTCCCACCTACCCTAACTGCCTAGCTGATGTTCTGGTGGCTCACGACGCGACAGCTGCCCTCAGGGTTCAATTACCAGGCTAGGAAACGACCCAACCCAGTCCAATTCCTCCTAATTTGGTCTCGAACTTGGAGCTTAAACATTGCAAGGGTGTACGCTTCTCAGGCCCTTACTTATCTTTCTTAACGTTCAGGGTGTAATTAGGGAAGGGGGAGAGGTGGAGGAAAGTAGGCGTAGGAGGAAGGAAGGAAGGAAGGTGGAGGGAAGGGGGAAATGGCGGGACTCGTAGGCGTAGGTGGAAAGGAGGAATGAAGGTGGAGGGAAGGGGAGATGGAGGGACACGTAGGAGTGGATGGAAGGAAAGATGGTGGAGGAAAGGGGAAATAGGACATGAATAAGTGGATGAAAGGAAGGAAGGTGGAGAGAAGGGGAGATGGAGGGACATGTAGGCGTAGGAGGAAGGAAGGAGGGTGGAATGAAGGGGAGATGGAGGGACATGTATGCGTAGGTGGAAGGAAGGGAGGAAGGTAGAAGGAAGGGGAGATGGACATGGTGAGTCGGTGGAAGGGAGAAGGAGGAAGGAGGGATTTGGGGACGTGTGAGGGGAAGAAAACAGGAGAATTTGAAGCAGAAGAGACAGAAAGGAAGAGAGGGAACGCAAAAAGAGTGGATTTAAGGCAAGAAAGAGGGCGAAAGGAAAGGAGAAAGGAGGAAGAAGAAAGTGTTTTCAGGAGAAGCGGGGAGAGAGTGAGGGAGAGAGAGAGAGAGATAGAGAGAGAAGTGAGGGGGGTAGGGATTGGGCAAGAAGACAAGGGAAGGGAAAGGAAGTAAGGGAAAAAGGGGGTAGGACAACTTTGAACGATAACATCTGAGCCATGTATTTCAGGAACAAAATTTTGCCAATGGTTCACATCTGCTTTTCACTTACTTGTGTTGGCTAACGCTCCTAAACAGATGGAGGTGTGGTGTGTTTCCCTGCCCACCCATGATTCACCTTAATATGACAGACGTAGAGGAAAGTGATAGAGACGCACTAATTAGACAGCAGACGTAGTGAAACAGAAGGCTAACCTCTGTCGCTATATGCTTGGCAACATAAGCACTTGGTACAGCAGGACTGTGCTGCAAAGGTCTAGCATTTGGTACACTTGACAACCTTGACACAATCACATGTTTGTTGGTGACACGAACATGAATAAACGAAGGCGTCACATTATAGATGAAATGACCAAGTAACTGCGACGCATGAATGTTGGTACTTTTAGCTACACCGCTTCACACACTGTCCCAGATTCATTTGTGGCCAACTGTACGTTCGTCCTGCTAAACTTATCCTTACTTATGTTCAGGCTTTCGGTATAAGGAGGGGGTGGTTAGGAGAAAGCGAGAAAGAAGGTACTGGGAAAGTGAAAGGGAGAATTTAGAGAGAGGGGAAAATGAGGGAGGAGGAAGTAAGGAGACTGATGGGGTGAGGGGAGGAAAAGGAGAGTATATGGTGGAAGAGAAATGGGAAATTGGGGAGAAGATAAAGTGGCCGAGAAGGGGGAAATAAAGGGAAGGAAGAGAAGAGAGAGGAAAGAAAAGGTCTGGAGGAGAAGTGGAAAGAAAAAGAAAAAAGAGGATATGGAGATGTGAAGAGGAAGTGGACCATAGATATGGCCTCAAATCACAGTAAAGTCTCTCTCTCTCCACCTCCCTCCCTCTCTCTCTCTCTCTCTCTCTCTCTCTCTCTCTCTCTCTCTCACACACACACACACACACACACACACACACACACACACACACACGCAGTCAGAATCAACGGAAAGTCGCTTTAACGAGAACGAATATAAATTAGGCTTCCTTCTGGCTCCACAGTATTCCCCTTCCCCATTCACCTCAACACCCTCCTCTCTTCATCCTATCGCTCTCTCCTTCTCTCCCTTCCTCCAGTACTTCTTCCCCTCTGCTTATCTCCTTACTGATCTCTACACCCCTCTTCTCTCCCCTTCTTCCCTCTTTTCTTTTCCTCCCTTAAATATTATTCCCATTTGCCTTCCTCCTACTTTCCCTTTGCTTCCCTTCTTACTATTATCTGTGTCCCACCCTCTCTCCACCGCTTTCTTTATCTCACCCGCCGTCCAATACTTCTTCCCCCTCTGCTTGCTACCAACCCCCCC
Source organism: Coenobita brevimanus (assembly GCF_032717465.1). Taxonomy (NCBI): domain Eukaryota; kingdom Metazoa; phylum Arthropoda; class Malacostraca; order Decapoda; family Coenobitidae; genus Coenobita; species Coenobita brevimanus. Next base: position 6,309,397 of record NC_136954.1, read on the forward strand.
CCCTCCTCTCTCTCCCTCTCCTATCCCACTCCTCTCTCCTACTCTTTTCCTTCGCTCTAATTCCTATAGTACTCATTCTTTCTCCTCTCTTCTTCTTCTGTTCTCCCACTTCACACTCAATTTATTTCTATACCCACTCACTCCCACCCCCCCTTTCCCCTGCCCCATCTTCTCTGTTCCTCCTCCTCCCTCCAATACTTCTTCCCCTTATACTCACCTAACCCCCTCATCCCCCTCCCCTATTTGCCGCTCCCTCACTCCCAGTCTCTCTCTCTCTCTCTCTCTCTCTCATACCTGAATCTGAATTATAGTGGTCAACCTTAATCGCTACCAATAAAACCAGGATTAACAATGCGGGAGAAAATGTCAAACAGCGACAAGTCATAGGCCTAGTCTGCATAATAAAACACCAAGGCATTTAAGAAGCTCGCCAACACCCTCTTCCTAAGCGATTTATTTTGCTTATACCTTGCTCTCCTTATGTGTGTTAATAAATCATTCTAAAATCGCCATACTCTGGATATAGGCTACAACATCTACAAGTATATGAACAGCCAGTAATAAAAAGAAAAAAAAAATGCTAAGGAAGAGGTGTTAGGCAACCTCTTTAAGCGACGAGAATACGGACCAAGAAAGCAACTCTTTCAGTCAAGGAATTTGCATCTTTCACGTAGGTGGGGGCGCTCACCATCCACTCACTCGATGTAGTGCTGCTCTCGGGTGTCTGCCCTTTCCTCTCCTCCATCCCTCTTTCCTTCCATCCTCTTCTGTCTTCCTTTCGTTCATTCTTTCCTTGTCCGTCTGCCTATGGGCAACTTTACACTCCCTCTTCTGCCTTTCTTTCCTTCATTCTTTTCTCTTCCTTCTGCCTGTGGATGACTCTACACTGAGTGACAAGTCAAATGGTTTCCTGTACACCAGGAAACCATTTGCTGCGATGAGTGGTAACCATTTAACCAAATTTTGGCACCTGGTGGTTTAGTGGGTAATTATTGCGCTCCAATCGGATTAAGCCGGTGAAGGTTTATATCCAAGGGATGGTTGGGGTTGATTGCTCGTGTAATGCCACTCAGGGATGAGTGAGGCTGGTCACTCTCATCTTAAATGTCGGGTCCGACTGCCTAGCCCCGGGTTCCTACGCTCCTCATGGGGCAATGTAGAATTGGATGACGGATAGAATAGACGTATCATCTCATGTACCAAAGATTTTCGATCAAGAAGCTTATTTCGCGTAGCTCTATTGCAGAATAAGACAATGCGTGGGTATAAATCTATTCTAAGGAGTTCTATATTTTTTCCATAGCACTTCATCGTTACTAGCATTATATTCTAGTGTTAGTCGATCATTACAACTTAACTCCTACGGTGGTGAGATGGCAGCTTTAGCCCAAGTGAAAGTGAGCAGACTATAGTTACTTAGAAACGATTTTTGTTTTTCATATTAATGTAAACTTCAATATCTAATGAATAATATGTCACTGTAATATTTAATCAGTTTTTTCCCGCAAAGTCTATTTGAGAGGGATCTTGTCTGCAGTCTGTATCACTCCTCTTCTTACATTAAAATATAAGATACAGTAAAATTCAGGATTCTCTCATTGTTATAACATAGTCCAATGAGGTGTGTGTGTGTGTGTGTGTGTGTGTGTGAGTGAGTGTGTGTGTGTGTGTGTGTGTGTGTGTGTGTGTGTGTGTGTGTGTGTGTGTGTGTGTGTGTGTGCGTTATTCCTATACGGGTTTGCTGACAAGAGAAACCAATTGTGGTGAAGGGGATAAAGGTTGTCCCCTTAACCTCTCTCTCTCTCTCTCTCTCTCTCTCTCTCTCTCTCTGTCCTTTGATGTTCGGTCTTTACTTTCTTCTCTCTTTCTTGCTTTCTCATTCTTTCTCACTCCTTACAACTTTCTCTTCCGAGAAGGCGAGGGGATGAGAGAGAGGGTGTTCAGTTTGATCTTCTCTCTTTTAATTACCCGTAACCGCCCCAGTGGGCCTCGGGAACGGATATTGTTTTTACTCGGTTTGTCTGTCTATTTGTCTGACTGCCTGTCTAACAATTTTACGCGAAAACTACTGGTGCGATTTTGATTTAAATTGCAGGGATTATGGGCTATGACATTCTGATCACTTGGTTAAATTTTGGGCCAAACTGGGCCAAGGCCCAAGCTGTAGGCCCAAAAATGTTCTTATTTTTTTTTTTCCGCCATAACTCCTTTCAAATTCGTCATATCGACTTGAAACCAAAACCTAAAGGTGTATCTTTCAAATTTGCATCCTATAACATGCCTCATTACATCAGAGGAAGTCACCCCACCCTCACAGTTAGAGGTATGGGGGCCAATGACAGGTGGGTCAGGCCTAAAATTTCATATGGGCATAAAATCGTTAATTGTCACCCGATTCACTCCAAATTTGATATGTGACATCTTCGACTAGATATCCTAATGTATTTACAAAACAGCGCTAAAATGACTGCTGGGGATGGGTTTGCTGTGCACTGACACCGCTTCTTGTTATTATTATATTAAGTTTCTTTTTTATTTCCTTCACTGTCTCTCATTCTCAATCTTTTATCTTCTCCTTTCATTACGGCATTAGTTTTTGATTTCTTCTCCTTTCATGCTCTCTCTCTCTCTCTCTCTCTCTCTCTCTCTCTCTCTCTCTCTCTCTCTAATTTTGGAAGAGCAGGGGTTTCCTTTGACCGATAGAACTTGCCTGGTAGTACCTGATATGCAACACCAAACAGTCACCATTGGAGTCGACAGACTTCCTAGGCCGAACAGAATCGTCTTGTTTTATATCCAGACTATGAGACAATGATAAGACTCTGCCCTATGAAAAGATTAATAAGTTCTTGCTATTGCCTTACGATACTCACTAGGTTTATGTTGGGGAAGACTCGACCTCTTCTGTTTCGCTGTTTTTAATATAAATTCGTACCCTTTACTTGCAGCTGAATCACTACCACTCACTGACTCTGGTATGAAAGTGGCATTTTGAGAACACTACGACTATGGCTCACTATGGCTCACACAACGACTATGGCTCATTATGACTCACCACGACTATGGCACATTATGGCTCACACTACGACTATGACTCATTATGACTCATCACGACCATGGCTCATTATGGCTCACACTACGACTATGGCTCATTATGGCTTAAACTACGACTGTGGCTCATTATAGCTTACACTACGACTATGGCTCATTATGGCTCACACTACGACTATGGCTCATTATGGCTCACAATATAACTATGGCTCATTATGGCTCACACTACGACTATGGCTCATTATGGCTCACACTACTACTATGGCTCATTATGGCTCACACTACGACTATGGCTCATTATGGCTCACACTACGACTATGGCTCATTATGGCTCACACTACTACTATGGCTCATTATGGCTCACACTACTACTATGGCTCATTATGGCTCACACTACTACTATGGCTCATTATGGCTCACACTACTACTATGGCTTATTATGGCTAACACTACTACTATGGTTCATTATGGCTCACACTACTACTATGGCTCATTATGGCTCACACTACGACTATGGCTCATTATGGCTCACACTAAGACTCACTGGCTGTGTTATGGGGTGATATTTTGAAAACACCTTAGTAGTAAAAGTGTTAATATTGTCAGGCTCTTGGGACTCACGTTTAGCTCAGTATAATCATATGGTGCCGACCCGAGTGGAAGACAAGAGCTGTAATGACCATGCGAGGGTTAACAGTGACAATACAAATGCTGAGGCTTCTCTGTCTCACTGTCAGATGAATGAAATCGTCTGGTACTGACCCTCCCAATTATGAGAGGATGAATGGCAATAATGCTAACTCTCAGGCTCCTGTAACTCACTTTCACCTGAGTTAAATCGTCTGGCATTAGCTGGAGTATTAGAGTTATCCGGACCATGAGAGGGTTAATGGTGAGGGGAGTGAACCAAGAAAGGCCCTGGTGGTAGCTAGTATAAATTTAAATTAAAAGTATATACTTGGGCAAGGATTCAGTATTGCACAAAACAAATGATTTTTTAAAATAGAGGGGGAAATGCAATTAAAATCACCCTACTATATCAAACATATAAATCAAAATCAACAGAAAAAAAGTGAGCTAAAGGGTAACGTCTTTTTTTCCCCTTCTAATATACGATTTCTTTTACAGAGTCTGTGAGCCCTCTAGCAGTGAAGGAGCTATTGCGGGCCATATAGAAATTCCATCCATAAATAAAGCCCTCTGGTAATTGCAATAAAAATGATGAAACAAAAAGCATTAATTCAATACTGCATCAAATAAACACAAGTGAATTTGTTGTTGTTGAAAGGGGAGGTGCAGGTTGGTTCGAGGCGGCATGATTGAATAAAGGGAGCAAATTTGTTGGCAGCGTCCCAAGGAAGGGTAATATTTGGGTATCGTACACAGGAAAACAAAGGAGTAGCGCAAAATTGAATGCTACACTCCAGAGAGGGAGGGAGAGCACCTTAGTATAGGTGTGTGCGTGCGTGAGGATAGAGAAAGAGCGAGGAGAGGAAGGACGAGGAAGACGGAGGGGACGGAAAGTGTAATGGGACGAGGAGAGGGACGGAGAGAGAAAAGAGAGGAGGAGAGGGGCTAGAGAGACAAATGGGTGGAGAAGAGGGACGGGAGTGACGGAGAGAGAAAGAAGGAGATGGACGGGAGTGTGGAGGGTGGGAAGGGCCGGGAGAAAAGGGGAGACGGGAAGGGACAAGAGAGAGAGGAGAGGCGGGAGGGACTGGGAGAAAATTGAAGAGGGAAGGGGAAGAGAGGGAAGGGGATGAGGGAAAGGGAGAGAAGGGTAATTGAAGAGGAACGAAGAAGAAAGGGGGGGAGAAGAGGGAAGGAGAGAGAGATCGGGTATGAGAATACTGGACAATATAAAACTATGGAAACTGAATTAATGGCCACAGTAAAAACTATCAACAAGGGTCCAGCTGTTGATTCTATTTGACACACACACACACACACACACACACACACACACACACACACACACACCGCTCACTGGCGCAGTGGTAACGTTCTCGCTTGCCATCTGGTAGACAGGAGTTCGCGCCTCGCTCAGGTTGTGAAAAGTTTCACTGACGAAGTGGGTGGTCACTGTACCCCTTGAGCAAGAGGACGGGTGTGTGCGTGTGTGAAAGTCACAGCCTTGCCCTTAGATCGGACTATATGAGCTCTCAGCTCCCTTCCGGGAGGGTAAAAGCTGACGATCACGACCATCAAGTGATCCTGACCGACCCGGTGAATTACACACACACACACACACACACACACACACACACACACACACACCTCCTCTTACTGGCTCCCTTCAACCTCTGTCACTTCCCCGCACTGTTGCATCTTTACCTCTTTTCTATCGCTACTTCAATGGTCAAAGATCCTTTGAACTGTCTGCTTGCATCCCTTCACCACTACGACGGACGCATAGCACTCGTCTAGCAACAAACGCTCATCCCTTTTCTGTCCAACTCTCTAACGCAAGAGTTAACGGCCTCTTCCAGTCCTTCATGTACGCAACAGGTAAATTCTGGAACTGTCTCCCTCTGTCTGTTTTTCCTACTGCGTACGACCTTCAGTCTTTCAAACGCAGTGTGTCCAGGCATCTCGAAATGAATGGATCTTAAATAAGCTCTCTGTTGTATTGTCTTGGCTTTTCTTGGAGGGAGCAATTTGCAGGCCTCTGGCCTTTGGTTCCTTCTTCCTTGCATAAAACACACACACACACACACACACACACACACACACACACACACACACACACACAGAGGAAAGAAATATATTAGGGCAACGGTTCCTGACCAGGCTGTAATATAGCTTAAAAATATTCCGTTTAGGAAAACCAATTACTGCACCGTATCCAATAATTTGTTAGCATAAAAATGAATGAAAAAAATGAAAATGAAGATAAAAAATATAATGATAGCAGCCTCCAGTACCAGCTATTCCTACAAGTGTCCCTCCCTCATATACCTTCTCTTATACTACATTAATTTGTCCTACTCAGTGACGACCTCCCCTACCACGACGTCACCCTCCCTCACAAAATGGCTACGAATATTCTTTCACTCTCAACCATTTATGTCCTAAATGTGGCGTCACACTAGACCAAAAGTGGCTAACATGCGAGCCAGTTTTGCGAGTGAAAACGGCTAGCAGAGTCGAGTGTCCGTCACACTCGTGTGTTTTTGCGAGCCGACACGGCTAACAGTGTCGTCTGCCTTGGCGCCTCGTGGTCATTTGTAAACAAACCACCACGGAGTACCCACTCCCTTTTCCTGAATTTCTG
>NC_136954.1:6320721-6328221 GCF_032717465.1 Coenobita brevimanus
GTGGCTGAGAACTGGGTGGAGATTTGATTAGCTGAAGAAGACTGAATTAGATGATGGAAATTTTACGAGGTAAGGAAACGATTAAATAACTCTCAAGAAACCGAATTAGGTTGAAAGCAGAGATGATAAGACGTTACAAGGAAACTAAATTAGGATAAGATTTGATTATGTGAAGGGAATATTTAATTAATCCAATAGATTAACACTCTCAGGCTCCTCTACTCACGAATTAAATCGTCTGATGTGAGCTGGAACACTGTACCGTACTTCAGTTGTTTTGGTCTCTCTCTCTCTCTCTCTCTCTCTCTCTCTCTCTCAGCCCTATAGTTTTATATAAATATGATCTGGACATAAGGGACATTGTTCGTCAACCTTCAGTTTCCAAAAAAGCTGCTCCAAAAAAGTACCGTGGCTTAATTACACTCGTCCATAAAAATTTCGTCCAATTTTCAGTTTCGAATAGTTGGTCTGATCGAGCATAAGATTTTCCCTCGGGCTTCAGTTCTCGGAAAGTTAAAAATATGCACAAATTTCGAAAAGCTGAAAACACGCACAGCTACTTCGTTCAATCTCCAATTTTTGCAAAAATACAAATATGTAAAGTTTTTTTTTTTTCGTCCGATCTTCAATTTTTGACACGCTGGTAATATATATGAGTTTTCTGTTTGATTTCCAATTGTTGAGAGGCTGGTGTGAAAGGTAAAGCTACAAAGACATACATTTTCTTCGAGTTATTATTTTCAAAAAGATTCTCAAAAAGTTCCTTATTCTTGACATAAGTACATGTTTCCTTTGATTTGCAATTATCGAGAACCAGAAAGTATGGATGAATGATTTTCGTTTGACCCAAATAAAATAAAATGGGAATATGTACCTACGTTTTTCGTTCGATCACCATTTTTTTTTTTTTATAAAGGATGATAACAGATATGCAATAGTTTTTCATTTAATTTCCAACTTTACAAAATCAGCCCTGAAATGAAGCCCTGTTTTTTATGTAAAGGAGCCAAAGGTGAGAAGACAGCAAAGTTCTTCCTTAAATAAATAAACAAAATATAATAAAATAGGCCAAATTCAAGATCTGTTTATTTCGATATTTACAAGAATGGAGGTCATAGACAGAGGGAAATACAGACTGAGGAGGAGCCAAAGCTGATCTGTTGCACACGTGTCCCCTCAAGTCTTTGTCCTTCAACAGTCATCCTTCCTGGCAGTTTCCACGTTATCGCGTCCTATCAAATTCTTATCTCTATTTCATGGCTCTTTCATCAGCCCAGCCCAGTCTTATCTGCAGCATTTTGTCTCGGCCAAAAGACTGTAAGCTTCAGGAGTCCCGGTCTCGCCTATATTATCATCCTGGCTCACGGGACTGGCCCCATTACAGTCGTAGCGGCGGGTATGCAAGATGGAGTTATAAATCGTCATTATTCTGAAATATCAATGCCATCGCTGCGGGGAAGGGGAAGCTAAGGATTCATATTCATAAAAATCTTCAGCTTTGAATCTGCATAGGACTGTCTGTTTACCCTTTCTCTTAACTCGTACAGCTACCAACCAGATACCAAGCGAACTACAGTGATTAACTACAGTGATTAATAACGTGAAGAATACAAGGAAACAAATTCTCTCTCGGAAATAATTAATTGCTATGGTTCAGCGCTCATGAATTCCGACTTTAAAAAATCGCCTGGGAAAATATTAATGTTTCAGCCTTTCCTGGGATTAATGAAAATGATCATGGTGATTCATTAGTTCACCTTTCCCGTCTATCGCTCAGCAGACTTGCATTAGGAACGTTTACGTTGGAGCACATGAAGGAAATGAAGGAATATAAGTCCTCTTCAGAAACGAATATGGCTTTGATCCACATTACATATCAAAATAGAAAAACGGTGGCCGAACAGTCAAAAATGAGAGCTGTTAAGAATTACCTGTTATACCCCCCGTCAGAAAAAGAACGTAAACAGCGGCAAAATTATCAACAAATGATGAGTTACAATAGGCTACACATCCATCCACTCATCATTCAAGCCCCTAAACATGTGGCGCCACCTCACAGACCCTCGCTATGTGGATCTCCCTGTAAGTCATTCATCTCTATCCTAAGGATCTATCAGGATGTCATACAGTACTCTTTGGTCTGTCTGGCTCCCTTTCTCTCAGTCTTGGCCTCAATCTGCCGTGCCTGTCTTAGTTATTGCCCCTACACGGCTCCCTTCGTCTCCTAATTCCTTCAAAACCTTTTTCCCTTCACTAGCACTTCTTCCATTCCCCTCACTCCCTTTCTCTTCCCCTTTGTACTTCCAGTGTTTTATTTCCTCCCTTGGCCATATTTTGCCCCTCCCTCCCCCCCCCCTTCTCTCTCTCTCTCTCTCTAACTTTGGAAGAGCAGGGGTTTCCTTTGACCGATAGAACTTGCCTGGTAGTACCTGATATGCAACACCAAACAGTCACCATTGGAGTCGACAGACTTCCTAGGCCGAACAGAATCGTCCTGTATTATATCAAGACTATGAGACAAAGATAAGACTCTGCCCTATGAAAAGATTAATAAGTTATGGCGACCGCTTCACGATACTCACTAGGTTTATGTTGGGGAAGAATCGATCTCTTCTGTTCCGCTGTTTTTAAAATAAATTCGTACCCTTTAATTACACATGAACCACTACCATTCACTGACTTTCTGGTATGAAAGTGGCATTTTCTGAACACTACGACTATGGCTCACTATGGCTCACACTACGACTATGGCTCATTAAGACTCACCACGACTATGGCACATTATGGCTCACACAACGACTATGGCTCATTGTGGCTCATACTACGACTATTGCTCACACTACGACTATGGCTCATTATGGCTCACATTACGGCCATGACTCATTATGACTCACACTACGACTATGGCTCATTATGACACACTACGACTATGGCTCATTATGACTCACACTACGACTATGGCTCATTATGGCTCACACTACGACTATGGCTCACACTACGGCTATGGCTCATTATGGCTCACACTAATACTATGGCTCATTATGGCTCACACTACTACTATGGTTCATTATGGCTCACACTACGACTATGGCTCATTATGGCTCACACTACTACTATGGCTCATTATGGCTCACACTACTACTATGGCTCATTATGGCTCACACTACTACTATGGCTCATTATGGCTCACACTACGACTATGGCTCATTATGGCTCACACTACTACTATGGTTCATTATGGCTCACACTACGACTATGGCTCATTATGGCTCACACTACTACTATGGCTCATTATGGCTCACACTACTACTATGGCTCATTATGGCTCACACTACTACTATGGCTCATTATGGCTCACACTACGACTATGGCTCATTATGGCTCACACTACGACTATGGCTCATTATGGCTCACACTAAGACTCACTGGCTGTGTTATGGGGTGATATTTTGAAAACACCTTAGTAGTAAAAGTGTTAATATTGTCAGGCTCTTGGGACTCACTTTTAGTTCAGTTAAATCATATGGTGCCGACCCGAGTGGAAGACAAGAGCTGTAATGACCATGCGAGGGTTAACAGTGACAATACAAATGCTGAGGCTTCTCTGTCTCACTGTCAGATGAATGAAATCGTCTGGTACTGACCCTCCCAAATATGAGAGGATGAATGGCAATAATGCTAACTCTCAGGTTCCTGTAACTCACAATCACCTGAGTTAAATCGTCTGGCATTAGCTGGAGTACTAGAGTTATCCGGACCATGAGAGGGTTAATGGTGAGGGGAGTGGATCAAGAAAGACTGGTAGTAGCAGGTATAAAATCAAATTATTAAATATATACTTGGCCATGGATTCAGTATTGCAAGAACCGATGAATTTGCCATTGAGTGGGAAGCATGCAACTACTTTAAAATGACCATCCTGTATCAAGCATATAAAAGAAAATCAACAGAAAATCTTATCACGTGAGCAATGGGGTAATGTCTCATTTTCTTCCCCCTTCTTATCCCGTATACGATTTCTTTTATAGATTCTGTGAGCACCCTAGCAATGAAGGAGCTATTGAAGGTCATATAGATAATGCATCCATACATAAGTCCTCTGGTTATTGCAATAAAAATGACGAAACAAAATGTAATGCTTCGATACCGCATCAAATACACAGAACCGAATTTGTTGTTGAAATGGGAGATTCCGGTTGGTCCGAGGTGGCATGATTTAATAAAGGGAGCATATTTGTTGGCAGCGTCCCGAGGAAAGGTAATATTTGGGTATCGTACACAGGAAAACAAAGGAATATCGCAATACTGAATGCTTGTATTGGTGCGCGTGCGGGTCGAGAAGGGGCAGGAGAGGAGGGACGAGGAGAGAGAAACGGGAGGAGGGGAGGGAGAGAGAAATGGGAGGAGAAGAGGGACGGGAGGGAGGAAATGAGAGGAAAAGAGGGACGGGAGTGACGGAGAGAGAGAAAGGAGGAGATGGACGGGAGTGTAGGGGGTGGGAAGGGCTAGGAGAGAAGGGGAGACGGGAAGGGACGGGAGAGAGAGAAGAGGCGGGGGGGACCAAGAAAAAAAAGAAGAAGAAGATAAGGAAGGGGATGAGGGAAGGAGTAGAGGAAAGGGGATGAGGGACCGAGACAAAAGGGAAGGGGATGAGGGAAGGGGAGAGACAGGGAAGTGGGGAAGGACGAGGAAGAAAGGGGAGAAGGGGACGGAGAGAGAGAGAGGGTATGAGAGTATTGGACAATATTAAAATATGGAAATTGAATAAACGGTCATTGTAAAAAATACTAACAAGGTTCCCACTGTTGATTCTATTTGGCTCTCTCTCACACACACACACACACACACACACACACACACAGGAACGAAATATATTCAGACAACCGTTCTTGACCAGGCTGTAAAATAACTAAAAATATTCCCTTTATGAAAACCAATTACTGCATTGTATCAAATACTTTGTTAGTGTAAAATTGTTTCGAAAAAAATGAAAATAAAAATGAACAATATAATGACAGCAGCTTCCAGTACCAGATATTCCCACAAGCATCCCTCCTTCATATACCTCCTATTATACTGCATTAATTTGTCCCTACTCAGTGACGACCTCCCCTCCCACGACGTCACCCTCCCTCACATAATGGCTACGAATATTCTTTCACTTTCAACCATTTATGTCCTTACTCAGTAATGACACCATCTACCACCATACACCCACTCTTCCACCTACCTTTCCACACATCTACCTATACATTAACCATACACCCATCCATCCACCTATTCAACCAGCTATACACCCATTTATCCAACTTGCCAAACAGTTTTCTCCTCTATTGGATCCTCTGATCATTGTCTGACTCAAGCCACCTGTTTAACACCTACCACACCCTCCTGCTCTGAACAGGTAGTGGTGACTACATGGCACTACGAGAGGGCAGACTGGGAGGAACTCCATAATTTTTTCATGGATGTTCCTTGGACCTCCTTTTTCTCCCAGGATGCAAATTCCACACTGGGCCATATACAGGATTTCATTAAAGTCGGCATGGAAACATTCATTCCCCATCATAGTTACAGAAAAAGATGTAATTCTCCTAAATGGTTTGACCACAATTGTGCTAGAATAACAGAACATAAAACACTTATACAAGGACCAAAAGCAAAGAAGCCTTTAACTATTATAGAAATATGAGAAACCATGCTAAAACTATCATCAATCTTTCTAAATCAAACTTTCTGCATAGACAGGCTAACAAACTATTAAACAACCCAAATGATAACAAATTATTCTGGTCAACCCTTAATTCATTCAAAACTAACTTCACTACCTCCTCTTCCATTCCACTTTTACAGTCCCCCAATGGAAATCTAATAAGTGACCAATGTGGAGAAGCCAAACTTCTTGTTGACATTTTTTCAACAACCTCAACCCTAAATACAGAAAATTACAATATTCCTGTACTTGATTTTGATTCCCCTCAAATACCTTCTTTCATGATTCACACCAGATACGAACAAGCTGTATTACAGAATCTCTCAGCAGACAAAGCTACTGGTCCAGATGAAATTCCTTCAATAGTACGTAAAAATTGCTTCTCAGCGTTGGCTCCTGTATTGGCAAAATTTTTCCGCTTATGCATCCGTACCTCAAGTTTTCCAGCCTCTTGGAAAGAAGCAAATATCCATCCTATTCCTAAAAAGGGGGCAACTTCTGATCCATCAAACTATAGATCAATTGCAATAACTTCCATTCTTGGCAAAGTTTTTGAGACACTAATTAACAGACACATAATCAATCATCTAGAAATCAATAAATTAATCAATGATCGGCAGTATGGATTTCGACAGGATCGTTCAACTGTGGATATTATTTGCCTTCTTACCCATCAGATTGACAAAACAATAAACCAACACGGTGAAACACACACAATAGCATTTGATATATCAAAATCATTTGACAGAGTATGGCACCGGGCCTTATTGTCTAAGATGTCATACTATGGCCTTGCATCACTGGTTCCTCTAAATTCTTCTTACCTTCATAATAGAAAAATACGGGTCATGGTAGATGGTATTTATTCTCAGTTTCATTCCATAAATGCTGGTGTACCTCAGGGATCAGTTTTGGCGCCAACCCTCTTTCTCATTCATATAAATGACCTCCTATCTGTCACTCAAAACCCAATACACTCTTATCCCGATGACTCGACCCTTCATAGTTCTATAACATTTAGTACCTCCTTTACACAATTTGATATTATAAATTCCCAAATAAACACAGCAATTTCTCTGACCCAGGACCTTTCTAAAATTAATCAATGGGGACAAACAAATCTGGTCTCATTTAATGCTCAGAAAACTAAATACATTAATTTCTCCAACAGAAAGAATCCCTCAGACTCTCACATAATTTTAAATGATGTCAGTATTCTCATATCCACTACAATTGATATCCTAGGTGTTGCTCTAAACCCCAACCTATGCTGGACAGCTTATGTTAAATCCCTTGCTAAAAATGCTTCCAAAAAATTGGGACTTATGTACAGAGTTCGTGAGTTCTTCACTGACGAGCAGATGGCCACAATATACAAAAGTCATGTGCGTTCTCAGATCGAGTACTGTTCACCACTGTGAAGTGGATGTGGAGCAGTTGCATTGAGGCAGTTGGACAAAATTCAAAATAAAGCCATTAGATTAATCAATAATCCTGCCATAACGCAAGACCTTCCTCCATTATCAGTACGTAGAGATGTTGCTTCTTTAGCATTATTTTATATTTATTTTTACCGTATGTGTTCAGACGAACTGGCTTCAATTACTGTTCCTCCCCTTCACATTTTCTCCCGAAATACTCGGGCAGCTGGGGGCGCCCATGAATTCACACTCCTGCAGTGCAGAACCTCTGCTTATCAAAATTCATTTATCCCCAGAACTACTACTCTCTGGAATTCACTTCCTGGGAGTTGTTTCCCACATACATTTAATCCACTTCAATTCAAA
>NC_136954.1:6333221-6454659 GCF_032717465.1 Coenobita brevimanus
CTTCCAATACTTCTTCCCTTCTGCTTCCTTCCTTCCTGCTTCCTCTCCCTCCCACACTCCTCTCCTCCTACTCTTTTCCTCCTCTCTAATTCCCACAGTACTCATTCTTCCTCCTCTCTTCTCCTCCCTTTTACCCTCTTCATACCCAATTCCTTCATTTTATACCCCCTCCCTCCCCCCTTCTTTCCCCTGCCCCCTCCTTCTCAATTTCTCTTCCTCTCTCCAATACTTCTTCCCACCATGCGCACCTTAACCCCCTTATCTTCCTCTCCTGTCATCCGCTCTCTCTCTCTCTCTCTCTCTCTCTCTCTCTCTCTCTCTCTCTTACAGTAGTTATCCGTAATCGGTACAAATAAAAACAGGAAAATTAACACGGCGGAAGAAAATGTCAAACATAGCGATTAAATTACAGCCTGCATAACGCAACACTAAGGCCCGTATTTTCGTCGCTTAAGGAAGCTCTCTAACACCTCTCCCTAAGCGATTTATTTTGCATATTAAACCCTGCTCTCCTCTTCTGTGGTATTTAAATCATTCTAAAATCACCATACTCTGGACAGACAACGTGTTAAATTGTACAAACCGGCCGTATTAAAATCAATCGCTAAGGAAGATGTGCTAGGAAGCCTCCTTCGGTGACGAGAATACAGACCTAAGATAGCAACTCTTTCAGGTGTTTCACACTTTTTATCATACTGTATGTACCAAAGACTTTTCACTAAGCAGCTTATTTCCCATAGCTCAAAGAGAAGACAATACAGGGGTCTTCATCTTTTCCATAAAGTTCTATACCTTTTCCATAGCACTTCCTCATGACTAGCATTATATTCTAGTGTTACTCACCTGTTACGACTCAACCCTGACGGTGGTGAGATGGCAGCTTTAGTCCAAGTGAAAGTGAGCAGACTATAATTATTCAGAAACGATTTTTTCACGGCTATATTACCGTAAACTTCAATATCTAATGAATAATATGCCACTGTAATATTTAATCGTGTTTTTCCCTACAGTCTATTTGAGAGGGATCTTGTCTGCTGCCTTTTTCACCCCTTTTCTTACATTAAATTAAAAGATACAGTAAAATTCAGGATTCAGTAACTGCTATAATATCGTATACCTGACAGTCTTACCCTCTTGTGTCCAGTGAGGCTGTGTGTGTGTGTGTGTGTGTGTGTGTGTGTGTGTGTGTGTGTGTGTGTGTGTGTGTGTGTGTGTGTGTGTGTGTGTGTGTGTGTGTGTGTGTGTGTGTGTGTGTGTGTGTGTGTGTGTGTGTGTGTGTGTGTGTGTGTGTGTGTGTGTGTGTGTGTGTGTGTGTGTGTGTGTGTGTGTGTGTGTGTGTGTTATCCCTAAACGGGTTTGCTGACTAGAGAAACCATTGGTTGTGAAGGGGATAAAGGCTGTCCCCTTTAACCTCTCTCTCTCTCTCTCTCTCTCCTTTGATGTTAGGTATTTAATTTCTTCTCCTTTTCTTGCTTTTCTCATTCGCTTTCTCACTCCTTATCACTTTTTCTTCAAAGGAGGTGAGGGGGTAAGAGAGAGTGTTGACTTTGATCTCTCTTGTTACTGTTATTATTTTGTTTCTTTTTTACTTCCTTCGCTATCTCCCACTCTCCCTTTTTTTTTCCCCTTTCATTATGGTATTAGTTTTTTATTTCCTCTCTCTCTCTCTCTCTCTCTCTCTCATTACTCTACGTTCATTTCTGTTTCTTATCTTGGTTTCACTGTCTTCCTTCTATCTCCACTTCCTTCTTTCATTTCTCTCATTCCTTTCTCCTTTCATTCAGTTTCTCTGTATACCAGTATTTCTTTCCATCTCTTTCAGTCTTCCATTCCCTCTATTTTCCTTCCCCTCTCTGTCTGTCTGTTTCTATCTATCTGTCTGTCTGTATTCCTATTTATGAAAATAAAAAACTGTCCTTCCTCTCCCTCTCACTATATTTTACAGCCCTCCCCTCCCCTCTCTCTCTCTTTTTCTCTCTCTTCCGGCATTAAAGTTGCTCGAAATTCCCCTAACTTTCCCTATCCTGTCGACTCGCTTGCCTCTGACAGGATGATGGCATAAAAGGCTGCGTGAGAGAGAGAGAGAGAGAGAGAGAGAGAGAGAGAGAGAGAGAGAGAGAGAGAGAGAGAGAGAGAGAGAGAGAGTTTACCTATTCTGGGCACTTAATGAGTTCATGCTGACAGGTGGCATCAATTTATACTCGTATTAACCCTTTCAGTACGACAGAGCGTTATTCTTATTCTGGATATATATAGTCAACGATTTTTGTTAAGCTTATGGGCCACATGTCTTAGTATACAAGTTAGAATCTACACTAGAAATAAAAATACATATTCTAAATAGACTTTAGATATACGGATGGAAAAAGTGAAGATGCAAGAAATATAAACAGCACAGAAACCCCCATTACTACATCCCACACCGTATTCACAAAACTTTGTACCTGGTGGAATATTGTAAAGGATATACAACTCTGAATCTCTTCCCTGCCCAAAAATGTTCTCTTGTCTTTGTGCTTTAACATCTCTTCTTTCTACAATTTTTTTCCATCGTTACATTTTAACAATCATTTTAGATTTTTTTTTTCTAGTTTATGACCTTTTTATGGAAGCTAGGTACCAACTACACATCATATACCCGCCGCCAAGCAACCTGTCTCTTCAGCCCCACCTCTCCTCACCCACCGCCCAGAGAGTGGGTGAGGAGAGGCGGGACCACGACGTCAGTACAGGGACGGGACTTAAAAGACACGTTACCAGACAGCGGGTGTACTGGTTCATTAACTCGTCTCCGGCTACACCCTCCAGATGCCAGTCCCGACCTACCTGTTACTTGCCAGGAACCTGTTTATGTCTCTACGTCTTTACACCACAGCATTCCCTTCTGTGTTAATTGCACCGTATTATTATCGAGCACAGTTTGCGTTAATAATAAAGAGAACATTTTTGGTGTAAAATGACGAATAAATCGCTACAGAAGAGGTGTTACAGCATTTTCACAGCCTCTGAAAATACGGCTCTAATACTCGCAACATCATATCCACTCAGTCGAGCAATAGTCACTCCACTGTCTTTCCAGGATTTCCGAATCTTTAACGCAATATCTCTACGTATCTACAACTACGTATCTACATCTCTACGTAGCTACATCTACATCTCTTATGAATCTACATCTACATCCACATCTCTCTGTATCTACAACTACATTTGTATCTACGTCTCTACGTATCTACATCTACACATCTATGTATCTACATCTACACTCTACGTATCTACATCTACATCTTAATATACTTACATCTGTATCTCTACGTATCTACATCTACACATCTATGTATCTACATCTACACCTCTTATGAATCTACATCCACATCTCTCTTTATCTACATTTACATTTGTATCTACGTCTCTACGTATCTACATCTACACATCTATGTATCTACATCTACATCTCTATGTATCTACATCTACATCTTAATATACCTACATCTGTATCTCTACGTATCTACATCTACATCTCAACATACCTACATCTATATCTCTACGTATCTACATCTCTACATATCTACATCTATATCTCTACGTATCTTCATCTACATCGCTACGTATCAACATCTACATCGCTACGTATCTACATCTCTATGTATCTACATCTACATCTCTACGTATCAACATCTACATCTCTACGTATCAACATCTACATCGCTACGTATCTACATCTACATCTCTATGTATCTACATCTACATCTCAACATACCTACATCTATATCTCTATGTATCTACATTTACATCTCAACATACCTACATCTACATCTCTATGTATCTACATCTACATCGCTACGTATCTATATCTACATCTCTATGTATCTACATCTACATCGTTACGTATCTATATCTACATCTCTACGTATCTACATCTACATCGCTTAGTATCTACATCTACATCACTACATTTACATCACATTCTCCACATCTCTACAATCCCTTCTCCACATCTCTGCATTCCCTTCTTCACATTTCTACATCACCTTCTACACATCTCTACATCACCTTCTACAATCTCTACACCTCAACCGTCTACATCTACCACTCCCTACATCTTGACCATATTTACTTTGAACAACAACAATAACAACAACAGTAACAGCAACAACATTAACAATAACAACAAAAACAAGTACCCTCTACGCCAGCCATTCAGCCTTGGGAAGCGTTTTAGCCTACGTGTCGATAACGCAAACATACACAGCCTGTGCTAGAGAGGCGTAGGGGGGACCAGAGAGGCGTAAAGGGACTTAAGGAGACATATGGAAGGGAGCAGAAAGGCGTAGATGGGGAGTAATCAGGCACAGAGGGGAAACAGAGAGACGCAGAGGAGGAGTAGAGAGGTGTAAGGAGGGAGCAGAGAGACGTAGAGGGGGAGCTGAGAGGCGCAGAGGAGTAGAGAAGCGTTGAGGGAGAGTAGAGAGGTGTAGAGGAGAGCAGAGATGCGTAGAGGGGGAGTAAAGAGGCGTAGAGGGGAGGAGAAAGGAGTAGATGGGGAGTAGAGAGGCGTCAGGGGTGGCGATGAATAGGCGCAATCGTAGAGAAGTGGGGGGGGGGGAGGATATTAGTACAGCATGATGGTAAAGAGACAGTACAATCTAAGTGACTTGTGGACTGCCTAACACTTATTTCTTGAAGATTTTTTTTTTTTTAATGTCTCCGACTCTGGGCAAAGGCTTCAGAGCCTATATCTCGGGGGCAGTAGCCTATCCCAAGGCCCAGTAGTTCTCCTACACCTCCACATGTCACCACTTGGGCGCTAACACCCACCGTCCATATTGAATACATGCTAGGGCTGTCTCATACAGGACTGGTGTATTGGTATTAGCGGGGGTATTTTTACATGTCGGCGGGTCTTCTGGTAGATCAGGAAAGTCTGCTTTTTATGAATTTCAAATCCTTAAACTGTTTCCTGCCCTAGCCGGGATTCGAACCTGGGTCCATCAGGAATGCAAGCCGCCTCTCTACCGATTCAGCCACCGCCTCCCCCTTAAAATAATGGAACCGGTGAGGAAAGGGTGGTACTCGGGACACCTTTATCAGAGTCCCAGGCCGCTCTGCCTTACATCACCTCGGCTTCTACATATTACACTAAATATCCTCTTATGTGTTACTGATGCAAACTATGTCGCTATTAAAACAGCATATACCACATACAAGAAAATGCTAAGGCGTTAATGTGCAAAATAATTCGCTATGGAAGAGGGGTTAGGAAATCATAAAATCATGGTCGTACTAGACTGCAAGGAGGAAGGGGAGAGTAAAGAAACTTGTAGGCATCAGAGAGAGAGAGAGAGAGAGAAAAAAAAAAAAAAAAAAAAAAACTAAACCGAGCAGCCCCAATCAACAGTTGGTGATTATATACAATCTAGATAATTACAGCAAAATGATAAAAAAAAAAGTTCGTCCTAAAACGAATTCCATAAATGTACCACAGTTAGCCCTAAACCATTTTTTATGTTGTTTTTAATCAGAGCCGCTTCCACCTCCTCATCCTCCCCGGAGAAAAGCCGCGCGATGCCCAATCTTGGATAGCTGTGGAGTGGGAAGAAAACTGGAAAGAAATGAAAATAAAGGGAAATAAGAAGAGGAAAGCAGGATTAAGTGAGTTTAAACTAGTCGCACGAGTGACCAAGAGACGCAAAAATGTGCGCAAGAGGAAGGAAAACAGACGCAGTTGAGAGACGCAATATGGTGGCCAAAGAGACACAGCTTTATGGCGTCCGGCGGTATCGATATTCTGATAAAAACACACTTATCACCCAGACAGGCAACGCAACTCCTTCACCTCCCCCCCACGTCTCTCTCTGTCAGTGAAACTTACCAGCATTTGTTTTTCATTCCGGTTTGGTCATTTTTACTGTTCATATTATATATAGATAGACTGATAGACATAGACAGACAGATATTATTACTTCTCTCTATTTTCAGTGGATATGCCTGGATTTTTTTTTTTTTTTTTTTTTTTTTTTTTTTAGGGGTAGTTATGTTATACATTGGTCTGGTTTCTGTTTCTTGTAGGGTGGCTCTGGCTTTTTTTTTTTTTTTCACTTTATTCTTTCTTCTACTGAACTTTCTTATTTTGAACAACTTTAGTAGGTTAGTGAAGGTAAAGCCAGCCGATTACTTTTAGCTATGGATCAATATACAGTCTGAGAGTGTTAATACTGTCACCATTAGCTGTAGTATGGCCGGTACAACTCCAGCATTACACTCCAGCCAAAGCTAAACGATTTTATTTAACTAAGGCAGTCACAGAGGCCTGAGAGTCCTACGGTGGACCCGACTGCATTTTCTCTCTCTTCGTATGGCTGATGTTAATATCCATTTTTTTTTTTTATTACTGATGCTCTTCCACTTCATATATTAATTTTTCTTTTCGTTACCCTTTCAGACAAGAAGCACTTCCGTATCCCTTTCTTTTTTCCACTCCTCTTTACTCTTATCCTATGATTCATTTTCAACTGAACAAAGTTGTCGGACGTTAGATAAAGGAAACTGGAAGAACTGGGAAAATAAAAGGAGACTATCAGCACTCTCAGTCTCCTAAGACACCTGCATTAAACTGCCTGGTGCCAGATGAAATAAACACCTGAGGAGACACCACCAAATGAAGGTAGTTATAATCACCTTAAAAGCGTACATGTACTGCAAACATTGAACATTTACATATGTACATATGGACAAGTAAGTGACAGACAGGCAGACCTATATATGAGCAAGTATGTAGATAAATGGACAGCTATCTACTTATAAGCAGATAGACATATAGATAGATGGAGACTGAGACGCAGATAGAAAGACGGATGGACAGACAGACAGACAGACAGATTGATAAGCAGACAGATAGATAAACAGATAAAGCAAACAAGGGTGAAGATACAGTTTTCTCTGTTTCCCACAAACGTTATCTATCTATATCTATCTATCAATATATCTATATCTATGTTTATATATATATATATATATATATATATATATATATATATATATATATATATATATATATATATGTATATATATATGTGAGGCCCTATGCATCCCCGAGGGTGCCACAGGAAATGATTGATTGATATATTATATATATATATATATATATATATATATATATATATAATCATCATTATCCAATCCTACATTGCCCCATGAGGAGCGTAGGAGCCCGGGGCTAGGCAGTTGGTCTCGACATTTAAGATGAGAGTGACCAGCCTCACTCATCCCTGAGTGGCATTACATGAGCAATCAACCCCAACCATCCCTTGGATATAAACCTTCACCGGCTCAATCCGACTGGAGCAAAGTAATTACCCACTAAACCACCAGGCGCCAAAATTTGGTTATATGGTTACCACCCAGCGTAGTAAATGGTTTCCTGGTGCACAGGAAACCATTTGGCTTGTCACTCAGTGTAGAGTCACCCACAGGCTGAAGGAAGTGGAAAGAATGAAGGAAAGAAAGACAGAAGAGGGAGTGTAAGTCACCCGTAGGCATATATATATATATATATATATATATATATATATATATATATATATATATATATATATATATATATATATATATATATATATAAACTAAATAAATAAAGTTATGAAGCCAGGAAATTCAGGGGGATATATGTATTTTCACATTAAAAAAAAAAAAAATATTGATCAGGATTTCCCCCCACATATAAATAAAATATAAAAAACGAACAGGATGGAAGGAGGGTGAGAATTTTCATGCTCTCTCTCTCTCTCTCTCTCTCTCTCTCTCTCTCTCACTTTCTCAACTCCACACTCTAAGAGGGAAAAAAGATCTTCTTTCGAGCCCATCCGTGTTATGAGATAAGTAGGAAAAACTGAGGGAGAGGAAAGGAAGGAAAAATTGGTTTTAGGGGAAAAGGAGGAGGGAAGAGAGAGGATAAGGAGAAAGAAGAAGGGGAAGGATGGAAGGATGAGGAAGATGGGAAAGAGAGGAGGAGGAAGGAACAGAAGTGAAGAGGAGAGATGAAGGAGAAAGAAAGAGGGAAGAGAAAAATAAGGGGGAACTTTGAGGAAGAGAGAAAGGGAAAAAGGGAAGGAAGAAGGAACAGGACGAAAGGAAGAGAGGGAGGAAAGAGGGAGGGAGAGGGAAAAAAAGAGAGGTGAGGAGTCTGCAGGAAGAATGAAA
Source organism: Coenobita brevimanus (assembly GCF_032717465.1). NCBI lineage: Eukaryota > Metazoa > Arthropoda > Malacostraca > Decapoda > Coenobitidae > Coenobita > Coenobita brevimanus. Next base: position 6,341,418 of record NC_136954.1, read on the forward strand.
GAAAGGAAAAAGGAAGGGCTAAATGGGGGAGGCAAAGAAGTGAGAGAGATGAAGAGAGAAGACACCATGGAAGAAGACGAAGAGGAGAGATGAGGGACGAACAAAAATGAGAGAGAGGAGAGAAGGAGAGATGGTGAGGATCAGAGATGGAGAAAGAGAATGAGGGAAGAGGGGAGGTGACCAGAGGAGAGGAAAAGAAGAGGGAACAAGAAAGAAAAGGATAGAGAGAGAGAGAGAGAGAGAGAGAGAGAGAGAGTGTGTGTGTGTGTGTGTGTGTGTGTGTGTGTGTGTGTGTGTGTGTGTAATTCACCGGGTCGGTCAGGATCACTTGATGGTCGTGATTGTCAGCTTTTACCCTCCCGGAAGGGAGCTGAGAGCTCATATAGTCCGATCTAAGGGCAAGGCTGTGACCTTCACACACGCACACACCCGTCCCCTTGCTCAAGGGGGACAGTAACCACCCACTTCGTCAGTGAAACTTTTCGCAACCTGAGCGAGGCGCGAACTCCCGACCACCAGTTGGCAAGCGGGAACGTTACCACTGCACCAGCGAGCGGTGTGTGTGTGTGTGTGTGTGTGTGTGTGTGTGTGTGTGTGTGTGTGTGTGTGTGTGTGTGTGTGTATAATGCAGTGTAATAAGGAAAGCTAAGGGGAGACGTCAGACGAAGAAGAGTGAGACCGAGATGGAGAGAAAATGAAAGCGGCAGGGAGGGGAAGCTGCGAGAGGGATAAGACTGGAGGTGATTTACATACAAGGCTGGAGAGATGGAGGGAAGGGAAAAGGTAAATGAAGTCGGAGAATTGGAGAGGATAAAGAAAAGGAAGGAGAAGCAAGAATATGAAGAAAGAAGATAATTGGGAAGAGGAAGAAGAGAAACAGATGTAGAGGAGGAGGAGGAGGAGGATTACATAGGATTACATAGGAAAGCAAACAGCAACAGACCTTATGGTCCTTTCGAGGCTGCTTGTTACAAAGAAAACTATGACTACAAGATCTAACTCTACATGCTGAAGGATAAGGATAGTAAAGCAAGAAGGCTCCCCCCACCACCAAACCCTCCAGGAAAAAGTGAGAAAAACCACCATGCAGCATGGAAAAACTGACATGGAAATTTCATAGGAAATACTGGAAAGGAAAAGTCACATTCTATAATACTTTGTCCATAAGCTACCCGATTGAGTAACCTGAAAGAGAAAGTAATCAAATAAACTAATAGTTACGGCATGACATTATAAACCGGTACATTAAGTCGATGGGAAGTCTGTGGATATAACGTGGAAACTACGAAGGGTGATCAGAAAGTAATGACAGTTCGTGCTATAACATGAAAACCTTGAATGATGGGAGGTAGGGGAGCAAGGAGAGTGCAGAGTTGCCTGTCCTTACGAGTTTGAACTTGTCGCCGTATGCCTGACTTTTCTTGTTTTATTGTTGTGAGTGAATGCTTCACTCTTGTTTTTGCTCTCTGGCCAGAAACATGGATTACTCGAAAGAAGGCTGCAGGTTCTACATTTTTACGAGGTGGAAACTGGGAAAGAAAGCAACAGAGATTCGAGGCGAATTATTACAAGTTTATCCAGACACTACTCCTTCCCTGGAAACTGTTTCCCGCTGGATTCGTGCTTTCACAGCAGGAAAAACTGAATTGAAAGATGAACAACGCTCTGGACGCCCCCGGACATCCGTGACCGAAGCAACAACTGTCCGTGCACGGTCCATCATTGACGAGGATCCGACTGTAACTCTTAGGTTCTTAGCCTTGGAGCTTGATATCAGTTATGGGAGTGCATATGACATCGTGCATGAACAATTACACCTGAGGGAGAAGTGTTGTCGATGGATACCCCATTTGTTGACTGATGAGCAAAAGGCTGAACGGGTGAGGATTTGTCGTGTCTGGCTTGCTGAATTTGAACCAAATGGTCCAAAACGGTTCTCAGATGTTGCTACTGGAGATGAGTGTTGGATTTCATTCTTCACAACCCATGACAAGCAGTCAAACATGGTGTGGTTGGGCGATGAAGACCCTCGACCTCAGATTTTGAAGGAAGGATTTTGCAGCCGGAAGAGCCTTTTCACCATCTTTTTCAATTCTCAAGGACCAATATGCGTGGATGTGATGCCTGAAAAGTCCACTATCACAGCCCAATACTACACAGACCAGGTCCTTCCACAAGTCTTGGAACACAAGGCCAACACCGCACCAACCCGCCGTCGGTCTCGCCTTTTGCTGCACCACGACAATGCTGCACCCCACAAAGCTCGCCTCACTATGCAGTACCTGGAACAACAAGGTATAACTCTGCTCCCCCACCCACCCTACTCCCCTGACCTGGCTCCCTGTGACTTTTGGTTGTTTCCAAAAATTAAATCTGCCATCGCTGGGAAGCAATTTCATCGCATCCAAGACTTGGCACGGACCGTCAAATTAGAACTCCGAAGTATACCGTCTTCAGAGTACCACTCTTGCTTCATGAAGTGGAGAAAGAGAATGGAACGCTGCATAGAGGTTGGAGGGGAGTACTTTGAAGGAATGTGAGTCATAGTTTGATAGTTCTTCATGCTAATGAAAGTTTATGGACTCACTGTCATTTCTTTCTAATCACCCCTCGTACACACTGCACAGTGTGGATGTTTAGGGGTGGTGCGGCAGCCTTGCCTGGCGCTTTTAAGGTAGGCAGCAGTCAATCAGGCCCTAGCTCCGTTCACTCCACTGAGACAAGGAACTCTCCCATGTGGGACAAGTACACAAGTTTCATCCTGAAGCAGTGAGCCCACGTACATTAAGAAAATCCCGATGGTGGTCACTTGACTAACAGGGACCCTCAGTGATCCACAACCCATCACAGGTCGAAAGAGTAGTGACTGTTAACTCGGGGCTATCTGTGCAGATCCTAATTTGTGCTTATATTACTTTCTTTGCATTAGGGCGATTGAAAAATATATAAGACGGGTGTCTTGGACAAAAGGGGACTGCACAGTGCACAGTGTGGATGTACAATGCACAGAATGGATGTTTATGGGTGGTGCGGCAGCACTGTCTGGCGCTTTTTAGGTAGGCAGCAGTCAATCAGGCCCTAGCTCCGTTCACTCCACTGAGATAAGGAACTCTCCCATGTGGGACAAGTACACAAGTTTCATCCTGAAGCAGTGACCCCTGGTACATTAAAAAAAATCCCGATGGTGGTCACTTGACAAACAGGGACCCTCAGTGATCCACAGTCCATCACAGGTCAAAAGTAAGAGTAGTCACCGTTAACTCAGGGCTATCTGTGCTTACTGTCTATTACCTCAATTGCACTGACTAAATCGAAAAATGTATAATGACGTGGCACGACACTATGTACGGGTACGTTGTTTACGGGGTGTCTTGTAGACAAAAGGGGAATGAGGAGGAGGAGGAGGAGGAGGAGGAGGATGCAGAGGGAGGTGGGGGGAGAGAATGGAAGAAAGAGGTGGATGGAAAGAAGAGTAAGAAGAAGAAAGGAAGTAGGAAAAGTAGTTGGAAGGAGAGGAAGAAAATGAGTAGGTGGTGGGAATGAAGAAGAGGGAGGGGAGAAGTAGGAGAAGGAGAAGGGGGAGGGGAATGAAAAGTATGAGGAGGAGGAAGTAGATTACGAAGAGCAGGTGAAGACAGAAGAAACAGAAGATGAGAGGAGAGAGAAGTAAGGGGGAAGGGAAAGAGGAGGAGGGCATTAGGAAGAACAGATGAGGAGAGAGCATGAACAGGAGAGAGGATGAAAAGGAGAGAAGGATGGAGAGAAGAAAGACGAAGAGGAGGAGGAAACCGTAAAAGTAAGAAAAGGCGTTTGAAGAAGAGGTAAGGAAAGTGATGAAAAGAGGACTGAAGAGAGGAAGACATAAGGAAAGGAGGAAGAAGAGTAGAGGAAAATGAGATGAGGAAGAAAAGGAAGAGGAACGGGACAGATAGACGGGGGAGAAGGTAGGACCTGGATGAGGAAGGGTAAGGGGTGAGGCAGGGTGAGGGATGAGGTAGGGTGAGGGTTGAGGTACGATGCACGGCAGGGTGAGGGGTGAGGCACAGTGAGGGGTAAGGCAGGGGGACGGACGAGGCAGGGTGACAGATAAGGCAGGGTAACAGATGAGGAAGAGTGAGGGGTGAGGCAAAGTGAAGGGTGAGGGCAGGGTTGAGGCATTTTGAGTCTAGGGGTGAGGCAGGAAGAGGGGTGACAAAGGCTAGTGGTGAAACAAAATGAAATTAGTAGGAAAGACAACAACAATGAAACAAGGAGAGGGGTGAGGAAGGATGAAGCAGAGAGTGAGGCTAGTGGGAAGGCAAGATGAAGCACAAGAGTGAAGCAGGGGTAGATAGGAATGAGGCAAGAAGAGGTAGAGGGACGAGGCTGGGTGAAGCTAGGGCAAGGGAGTGAGGCAAGGTGGGGGGTGAGGAAAGAAAAATAAATGGAAAAAAAATAAAAACAGGTAAGTTTTCCTTCTTGTCTATCCTAGTGTTCGAATCACAGACTACCTTCGTTATAGCCCATCCTGTAACAAACAGCCTCGAGAGAATCGATAGCTCTGTTGCTGTTTACTTTTTTTTTTTCTAATTTTTACTCCTTTGAAGAGGGATGAGGCAGGGTAAAAATGAGGCAGGGGTGAGGCAGGTCCGTGAAGCTGCCACCTTCGTTTCCAACAGCATTTGCAAGTTTAATCGGGGCAATTAATGGCGGAAAGACTCGAAAGAATCCAGGAGTTTTTCATCATCCTTTTCTTGACTTTGGCGGCTGCATTTTAAGAGGTGTAAAATTGGAAGGAAATGAGGAAATTACCTGCCCCGGGTATTTAAGTCTTAGTTTTCTTCTCTTTAAACTAACTCTTTAACCCTGTCACTGTCACGCCAATTTTAATACAATATTTTACTCTACTGAGAGACAGACGATTTTATTCAACTGAGTAAGTATTTGAGCCCGAAATGTAAATCCCTTATGCCGGGGACCTCTTTGAAATTTACTACTATTATACCATCAGACGGCTTTATTCACCCAGAAAAGCCCTTCTGGAAGTAAATGCGTGTACGAAGACTATACCTAACCCCTTCGTGTTCGCATTCCCTCCTCAGGTAAATACAATCGCCTGGAGGCAGCAAGATAAAAATGGTTAAGATGGAGTTAATGGCCATCCCGAGGTGGTCTCTCACAAGCTGAATAAAGGAAATTTTTCACTGGCATGAATGAAATAGAAAGAGCGTCCTCGGAGTGTAGGGCTTGATGGAGTTTGTATCTAAATTTTTCATCCCAAAGTGGTCTCTCCTTAACTAAATAACATCGTGTGTTGGTAGCAAGAATAAAATAAAATAAAGACGTCCCCGGGCTGAACGGGCTAACCTTGCGCAGATACTAACTTTGAACAAGAGTATTATTAGTCACTATGTGTGTGTGTGTGTGTGTGTGTGTGTGTGTGTGTGTGTGTGTGTGTCAGGGGGGGGGTCTCACCACATACAGCTATTCTATTCAGGGTGGATTACAGGACTTTTCGTCTCATTATCTACTCTCCTCTGACTATCTCCCTTCAGCCTCTTCTCCTTCGCCGCAATGTTGCATCTTGTCCCTCTACTGTCGTCATCCCAAAGGCCACTGCTCTTCTAAAGGGTCTGAGTTTATTCCTTCCCCGCTACGGCAGGCGTGCAGCAACCTTCTGGCAACGCACTCTCACCCCATTTCAGTTCCACTGTTAAACGATACATACTTTTTCGAGTATGCAACTATAGTCGTTTTACCATAACCTGGCCCAGATTTTTGTCCTGCTGCAGCTTACATCACGTAATTCAGTGGCAGAATAAGACAATACTTTGGCTCTATATCCTTTTCACAGCATTTCTTCGTGATCTGCATAATATTCTAGCGTTACTCTAGTGTTACAACTCGGTATTTAAGACGGAGATATGGCAATTTTTGGTCAAGTTAGAGTAACACTGGTGGAGTCAGTTGGGGACTGTCCACCTCAATCTGTATTTCTCTCTGTCTATGCCTCAAGTCTTTAAAAGCAATGTGTCCAGGCATCTAGAAATGAATGAGCTTTGATTTTGGTTCCCTTTTGTTCATATTTCATTGGGAAGGACAACTTTATAAAAATTTTCTTTTCTCTTGCATGAAAGATGATAGTGGGAATTCTCAACGAAATCATCTTGTGTCAACCTGAAATAAAGTACCTGAGTACATGTATAGCAGAGAAAATATTAAATGAAATTCCTTTATAACCCTATGCTCATCAGGACTCCTCTCAGCTGAACAAAATCAACGGGAATAAACTTGAATAAATTCCTAAGTTCGTAATTATCCAACGGAAAAAATGAAAATGCTGCTTTCAGTAAACTGCAAAAACATATTTCGTATGAAAGTCATTTTATTCGTGGAAGTCTCTCTCTCTCTCTCTCTCTCTCTCTCTCTCTCTCTCTCTCTCTCTTCGGAGCCATGGATAACGCTGGAAAACTTAAAGAAAATAACAGATTTTTTAGCGTAACTTTTCAGAACTTGGTACCACAGGGAGAGAGAGAGAGAGAGAGAGAGAGAGAGAGAGAGAGAGAGAGAGAGAGAGAGAGAACCAACACTAAGGCAAGTATTCTCGTCGGTTAAGGAGCCTCCCTAACACCTCTTCCTTAGCAATTTATTTTTGGATATAGCTGGTTAATAGCGTTTTGTACTTTATTTATGTAATGTTAGGCGATATTAAGATAATTTACATAACGTAGAATTGGACAGACAGGCGCACAAAGCAAAATAAATCCCTAGGGAAAAGGTGTTAGGAAGCTTCTTTAACCGACGAGAAATGCTTATGGAAAAGTAATACGTGTTACGTGAGTGGCTGTTCTAAAAATTCCCCGCTATATTGCAACAACAATAATAATAATAATAATAATAATAATAATAATCCATCATCCAATCCTATGCCGCCCCACGAGAAGCGTAGGAGCCCGGGGCTAGGCACGTTGGTCCTGACATTTAAGATGAGAGTGACCAGCCTCACTCATCCCTGAGTGACATTACTTGAGCAATAAACCCCAACCACCCCTTGGATACAAACCTACACAGGCTCCATCCGATTGGAGAGCCTTCATACCCGCTAAACCATGCACCAGGCGCCATAATTTGGTTACATGGTTACCACCCAGCATAGTAAACGGTTTCCTGGTGTACAGGAAACCTACACCAGGAAACCATTTGGCTTGTCACTCAGTGTAGAGTCACCCATAGGCAGAAGGAAGAGGAAAGAAAGAAGGAAAGACAGAAGGGAGAGTATAAAGTCACCCGAAGGCAGAAAGAAGAGTAAAGAATGAAGAAAAGAAAGACAGAAGAGGAGGGGTAGAAGAGAGGAAAGGGCAGACACCCAATGCAGCACTACATCGAGTGAGTGGATGGTGAGCGCCCTCACCTACCACTTAATAATAATAATAATAATAATAATAATAACACTGAACACCAAAACCAGGTTATCTTGGGCACTGTTAACCTTACAGCGGACCTACGCACACTGTTGTAAAGCTTAAGAGAAAGTAATATAAGTAGGTGATGGTTTTGTGGCTGTACTCAAAATTCAACACCATATTGCTGAAATCTCCCCCACCCCAACCTCAAAAGCCAAACTGAGCTCCAAACAGGATTTTATAGGAAATTATAGAAACTACGGTGCAGCGACTGACAGGGTTGCACAGCTAAGACGCAACACAAACAAGGAAATAGCTGGCACGGTTACCCGATTCTTAGTCATAAGTGGGTTCGTAACACCCTCTCGTAGGCGATTTATTTAGCATGTTACACCTACTGTATATATTCTACTGTATGATACGAGAGTTACGTGTTGAATAAACCGGTAAAGAAAAAGCGCTAAGTACTGAAAGTTTACCTCATTAACACACACTCGGGTATCGAGATGTAAACTCCAAATTCGAGATGATGAAATTGCTACGAAATTCACAGACCTACTTCGAATAAAACCCAATAAACATTTCGCTGTGTGGCTTGTGACCTTATAACCAAATGGAGGCATGATGGTTTAAAGGGCTGACATCCGAGTGTTGGTTGGCATTACTGACCACATATTGCCACTCAGGGATAAGCAACTGGTCACTCGCCTATGTGTTGGGCCTAAGTAGCTTGGCTCCCCCTCCCCCACGCTCCTCGTGGGGTTATAATAGGACTGGATATACATACACACATACATATGTACATACACGCCTATACATACACACATACACACCTATACATACATACATACACACCTATACATACACATACACACCTATACATACACACACACATATACATACATACATACACATGTATACATACACACATACACACCTATACATACACACACACACACACCTATACATACATACATACACACTTAAACATACACACATGCACACCTATACACACATACATACACACCTGTACATAGACACACACACACACCTATACATACAGACAGACAGACACATATACAGATATATTGTATCTTTCACACTTCTTTACTGAAAAATTAAAGTTAGCCTACTGTACTCCCTCTATCCAGACCTGTGTCCTACTTTACACTTCCATCCTAAGCTCACTTACAAAGAGACACCAGACTTATTAACGTGATAATCAGTGTAAGCCATTTGGGCCACACACGGCACCGGCGCTAGTAAATCCCGGGACTAATGAGCTAATAATGCCACGCCAGTAACTCACTAATACACCACACTTAATAATTATCTGACACGCTTCACCCACAGAATAAAAGAGTCTAATTAAAAGCTGACTCATGGACTAGTGGGCCCGGTAGGCGTATGTGTATTAAGATTATATTCAGAGTTATATTTATACTCCATTGTGGACCTAACAACGATACGGGACATAATCCAGGGTTCGAGCCTAAACCGTGGCGGGCATTTAAAGTAGGTGCTAGTAGTGTGTCCTTTCCCATGCCATATAATCACTCCCAGTCAACTTTACCGATGACTTAACTGGCCTCCGATACACTCTGTAGCCAATACAACAATCTTACCACTACAGTACATACACCTTTCTTCATACAAACACCCATTTTGCTTTCGTCCTTCGCCAGCATGAGAAAATGTCAATTCTGGCTGTCAGTCTTTCTCCTGGTTGTCAATCTTCCTCCGAGAAGGCTCAGTCCTGCAGCGAATCTAATGTGGGATGATGCTGATACAGACAGATAAGAGACGGGAAATGGGGTGTTTGATATCATCAATCTTTCTACAACGAGAAGATTACACTCAAAGTTTGGGAAGCATCGTAGTAGTGAAGGAGTTAAATCTCTCTCTCTCTCTCTCTCTCTCTCTCTCTCTCTCTCTCTCTCTCTCTCTCTCTCAGCAATCAATAATAGTGTTTGTGACGGGCAGGGTCAGGGATAATGATGGTTGAGCCGCACACAGATGCCCCTCCACACACACACACACACAAAACGCAAAAATTACGAAAAAAAAAGTTACCTATTTTTCTACTCCTTGTACACCTAATGGTCCTACACTTAATATTTTCAGTCCGAGGACGTCTTTTCATTCTAGTATCTACTGACTTTTTTTCTTTTGAGAGAGAGAGAGAGAGAGAGAGAGAGAGAGTTTTTTCGTCGGTTAAGGAGGCTCCCTAGCACCTCTTCCTCAGCGATTTATTTCTGGCTCCGGCTAGTTAATATCATTTCGTACCTTATTAATGCAGAGGATGACGATATTAGAATGATTTAAGCAACACAAATGAATGTGGTAACATAAAGAATAAACCGCTTAGGAAGAAGTGTTACGGAGTTTCCTTAGCCGACAAGAATACCGGCCTGTAAGTCATAATAGCAGTACTTTCGATAATTAAGGATGCTCCCTAACATATTTTCCTGACCGATTTGTTTTCCATTCTACACTTTGTATGCTGTCTTCATCTTTTTAACGCCAACATAGGAGTCAGGAATAACACATAAGGGATTGATAATGAAAGCTATAAGCAATCATAAACCGGCTAGGAAAAAGTGTTAGGTAGCGTCCCTGGCCAATGAACATACCACGAAATTTTTAATCAACATGAGACACAACACTTAAACTAGACGATCAATTGTGGAACATCCATGGTATTCCTGATTAATAAATACGGCACAGAAAGATATAGGAGGCAAAGACGTGTTTGATCTCTGAGGCACGAATCGGAGTTTGATTCTTCAGCCGGTCAGACTGGTGGGTGCAGTGTGTTGCCCCAACGTCCTTCTTCACCTAGCAGTGCAATGGTGGACCCAAGAAGAAGAAAAAAAAAAAGGAGAGGAGGAGGAGGAGGAGGAGGAGGAGAGAGAGAGAGAGAGAGAGAGAGAGAGAGAGAGAGAGAGAGAGACTGTATATCTGGCTCTGTTGGTATAAGCTGGACATCCGATTATCCTATTCGACTGGAAATTCTGCAGTGTTCCTCCCTGCAGTCGTACTCCCTGAAATACGGCAAGAGTAAAAAATCTACCTGAAAATACGGATAATTAACACTCGCAGGTACAGGTGCGGTCAGGTACATCGCTCCCTTTTTAAAAAGAACAATTATGAAGCTCTTACACATTATTCTGAAAAGTATCCTGGGTTTCCATGAGCGCAGCATTTAATTTCAAAAGTTATTGTTCACTTTTCCGTTATTTATGGTAATGTAGTAGACGGATACTAGTGTCCTCCTCCTCCTCCACCAGCACCACCGCCACCACTATTTACTTTCCTCATTCTTTCAAATTCCTGAAGATTTCATTCACAAGATATAGCTTACAAATTTACCACGATATCTGGTGGTCCACTGAGAAGCAACGGTGTGATTTAGTCCTTCCTTCCTGGGCTAAGCTTCCGTTCACTACCCCTATTCACCGACCTTATTACAGACCCCACAGACTCTTATTATAGACCTTATTACCTATAATAGGCCTCGCAGACCCTAACAGATTCATTCAGGTTTTCCAAAATCGCGCCTTTGACGAGAAAAAGGGAGAATTTGCGGCCAATACCCTGTGCAATAGGAGGGAAATAACTGGAGGGTGAAAAGGCAGGAGGTGGAAAGGGAATAGGGAACGAAGGTGAAAAAGGGAAGTGAAAAGGAAGTGAGGAACAGAACTAACTGAAGAAGTACAAATAATAATATTAATCATCATCATTTTCATCATCATAATACTCATATCACATACCGGTACATGTGCAGAAAGGACGAAGGTTGCTGACTGTGAATACGAAAGCGATTTCAGTATCTACTTTTTGTGTCTATTTCTAGAAAATACACTACTGCTTTAGCTAAGCCCAGACAATTTTTTATACAGCTTACCCTCTTCACTCCAATGACGTATTCCTTACCTAATTCTCGGTATCCTCAAACAATTTTAATCAACTTGGATTTTTTTTTTTTTAATGCGAGGAAGAAGGAACCAAAGGCCATGACCCTGCATAAGCAGTTCCCTCCAAGAGAAAAACAAAATACAAGAGAGAGCCAAATTCAAGATACGATCATTTTGAGATGCCTGGACCCACTGCGTTTGAAAGACTGAAGATCATAGGAAGCAGGAAATATAGACAGCGGGAGACATTTCCAGAGTTGACCTGTTGCATAAATGAAGGACTGGGAGTAACGGTTAATTCCTGCATTAGTAAGCTGGACAGAAAAGGGATGAGAGTTTGCTGCTAGACGGGTGGTACACGCCCGTCGTACAGGTGGAGGAATACATACAGACAGTTCAGAGGAGCAGTGACCATTGAAGTAGCGACAGAAAAGAGATAAAGATCCAACAGTGCGGCGAAGAGGTTGAAGGGAGTCAGTAAGAGGAGGAGAGTTAATGAGACGAAAAGCCTTTGGCTCCACCTATTGAGAAGAGCTTTATGTGGGGAGCCTCCCCACACATGAGAGTTGTACTCCACACAGGGGTGGATAAAACCCCTGTATAGAGTCAACAATTGTGCAGAGGTAAAGAAGGAACGGAGTCGCCTTAGCATAGCTAATCTCTTGGAAGCAGATTTTACAAGAGATGTAATATGATCTTTCCAAGATAAGTCCCGAGTAAATGAAACCCCAAGCACGTTCAAGGATGATGCAGGATTAAGTTGAATATTATTAAACATTAGTGGGTATACCTTTGGAAGATTTTGTCAGGTTGATAGGTGTAAGAACTGAGTCTTAGATGCATTAAAAATAACCAGATTATTTTTATCCCAGTCAGAGATACGAGCCAAGTCAGACATTAGGTGTGCCATAGCCTCATCCGTTGTTTGTTGAACTGCGAAGATGGGCGTTGCGGAAACCGAATGCAAAGGTGAAGGGTGGAGTCATCAGCGTATGAATGGATAGGGTCAGATGTACAGCTTAGAAGGTCACTGATGAATAAAAGGAAGAGAGTTGGTGATAGGAAAGAGCCCTGAGGAACACCACTGTTGATAGGTCTAGGAGAAGAACGATGACCGTCTACAACAGCGGCTATAGAACGACCAGAAAGGAAGCTAGCGATGAGGACACAGATAGAAGGACAGAAACCGTAAGAGGGCAGTTTGGAAATTAAAGATTTATGCCAGACTAAATCGAATGCCTTTGAGATGTCAAGTGCAATGGCAAGGCTTTCGCCAAAGTCCCGAATGGAGGATGACCAGGAGTCTGAAGGGTAGGTGAGAAGATCGCCAGTGCAGCGTCCCTGACGGAACCTGTACTGACGATCAGAAAGAAGGTTGTAATAGGAAAGATGCCTTATAATTTTTCTACTCAGAATTGACTCTAAAACTTTTGAAATACAGGATGTTAAAGCAATTGGACGATAGTTAGAGGGTTGGGAATGGTCACCCTTCGTTGGGACTGGCTGAATGAGAGCAAACTTTCAGCAAGAAGGAAAGGTACAAGTTGACAGACAAAGGCAAAAGAGTTTACCTAGGCAGGATGTAAGCACAGAAGCACAGTTCTTGAGAACAACAGGAGGGACTCCATCAGGCCCATATGCCTTGTTAGTATTGAGGCCATTGATGGCAGAAAATACATCAGCTGAAGAAATTTTAATGTCAGCCATGAGGAAGTCAGAGGGGAGAAGTGATGAAGGAACAGCACCGGAATTGTCTAAGGTGGAATTGGAGGAGAAATCTGAGCGAAGAGATCTGCTTTATCAGATGAAGAAATAGATACAGAACCATCAGAGTAGAAAAGAGGGAAGGATGATGAGGTAAAGTTGTTAGAAAGGTTTTTGGCAAGGTGCCAGAAGGAGCGGGAAGAATTCGAGTTGGAGAACTGACAGCATTTAGTACAGATGAAATTATTTTTAGGAGAGCGAAGACCAGACTTAGCACGATTCCGGGCAGAAACTTAAAGATGATGTGATTCAGGGGTGCGTTGGCTCCGGTACCTTTTGTAGGCCCTCTCCTTGTTGCAGACAGCATTAGAACAAGCATGATTAAACCATGGCTTTCTTGCGTTAAACAAAGGATACGAGAAAGGAATGTATGTTACCATGCCTGAAAGAATAACCTCAGTAATGCATAAGGCACACTCAGATGGCTCCCGGCCATGGAAGCAATAATCATTCCAGGGAAAATCAAAGAAGTACTGCCTGAGGGCGTCCCAATCAGCAGCTCCAAAGTGCCACAGACGACGTTTCTTTGGAGGGTCTACAGGCTGTGCCGGAGTGATAGGACAGGTTAAGGTGATAAGATTGTGATCGGAGGAGCCCAACGGAGAAAAATGATTAACAGTGTAAGCAGAAGGATTAGTTGTAAGGAAGAGGTTAAGTATGTTGGAGCTCTCTCCAAGGCGGTTTGGGATACGGGTAGGGTGCTGTACAAGCTGCACTAGGTCATTAAGGATAGAAAAGATGTAGGCTTGTTCATCAGGTGGATCAGTGAAAGGAGAGGAGAGCCAAAGGTGGTGGTGAACATTGAAATCTCCTAAAATGGAGATTTCAGAGAAAGGAGAAATGGATACGATAAAATGTGTTCCATCGTAGAAATAAGATAGTCGAAGAATTTTTGATAGTCAGTAGAATTAGGGGATAGATACACAGCACAGATATATTTAGTCTGTGAATGACAAGAAAGCCGAAGCCAGAGTGTAGAGAATTCAGATGAATCGAGTTCTGGAACACGAGAGCAAGATAAGTCGTTGCATATATACAGTATACACAACATCCACCTTTGGCTTCGAAATGAGTGTAGAGAAAGTAGAAGTGTCGCCGCACGGCAAGCTGCGGCAACAACTACAGCAATACGGAGGACAACGACGGTACTGACGACGCTGATGACGAACACCAGACATTCGATGAGAGCGCACACGCGGCTGCGGCTGACTCACCCACCATCGGACCACCCAGCATCCAACCACAACCACCCATACCACAACCACGTCATTCACAACAATCAGTAAGGGATAAAGGATATCGAAAAACGTTACGTGACAAATATCGTTACCTGCGGCACCTTGAAAAGATGGAAGAAGCCGCAGATCAGTGAATGATGAAGAATGAAAAATGAAAAGTGAATGAACAGTGAATAATAATAAGAGGGAGTGCCGAGGCACACAGTACTCTCACAGCCCTGTACTGTATACACTTAATTAGATTTGACGGAGAGCTAGATACGACCTAATGGATACCTTAATGGATACAGAGATAAGAGAAGAGTGAGTCAAAACTAAAGGATAGTAATGTCTAGTGTGAATTAACGTTGTACAATGGACACTGTTTCAAAATGTTGCGGATCAGACCCGACTAAGAACGCTGAGAGAAGTGAACGAAGGATATGTAGAGTGCACGCCTACTTCCGACCGCTGTACTTTTCCTGAGGGAGAAGCAGAAGGTTGGGAGTCAGTAGAAGCAGAGAGGGCAAAGAGTCGAGAAGAACCTGGGGGAAGATCTTAGCGAGAAGGCCGCCTGAGAACCCTACCACGACGACAGAGACTGGCGATGTCTTGGTACACTACGGTATAAGTGAGTAGATATTCTTGTTAGAGAACATAGAAGAAAGTGGAACTGAGAAAAGAAAGAGAAAAGAAAAGAGAAGAAAGTGAAATATACTGTGAAAAATATTAAGAGTATACTGTAGACTCGTGGTAGGGTATAACAGGACGGGCCAGATAATTTGTATAATTGTTAAATTAACTTATTTGCTCAATGGTGAAAGAAACAAAGATTATATAGAAGTTAAGTGTCTTTATGGAGATGTATTGAGTTAGGGTACATGACTGTGTTAAAGAGTGATGTTAATTTTGCAGAAATATATTGAAATAACTTAAGGTGAAGTGATACGAGAATAAAATGTTACAGAGATTAATGTTCTAGTAGTAATAATGCAAAGGAAAGATGATGGTGTGCTAGAGTATTGTTCTTAGTATTACCCTATGTGTAAGAGAATATTACCTTTAATATTATCTTGTGTTTAACCATAGTAGACTTGGTTTTATTTTAGTAAGAGAGAGTATTATCTTCAGTGACGAGTGATAATATTCGTGAACTGTTACTTGTTTAATGGAACTTAGTTGTATTGTTGATTACCATTGTAAGGTGGCATGATTTAATAGTTTTATTGTAGATCAAAAGTAGTTGCATAACTTGGAGTTCATAGAGTGGACCAAATCAGTTGATTGCTTTGACTTAGTGTATAATTTGTACATAATTTGTAGATAAACAAAAAAGAGAAAATTAGTTTGAGTAACCCTAGAATCCCTTCCTCTTAATAAGGAACGAGACGCTCCCACGTAACGCCGGCCTTAAATGGACTTGTGTTTACTTGATGTGTTGTTATGTCGGGTTTCCCACTTGGACTTAACCAGCGCTACCAAAATGAAACTTAATTAAATCTGATTAACTTAATTGGACTTAATGTAACTGAACTTAGTCTTCTATAGGAGAAGAATAGATAAAGAGTAAAGCAAACAAGTGGGGCACGACATACTGGTGACAGCTGTGGTGGGATTCTAAGGTGAAAAAACTTGTTATTAAGATTTGTTATGAATATTGGTCCCCTAAGCCCTCCACGTTCTCCATCCCCAGTGTCTCGTGGTTTAATACAGAGTCCTGAAGAGTGGTTTAGATTGCGTAGGTGCGCATCAGAGGAAGAGTTACATCAGTATCTTGCGAATCTTCGTACACCCCGGTGTGACTCCGCGTTTTCTGATCATTTATTAGATTATTTTGGGGGAGTTAGAGAAGATAACATGAGCAGACCACACTCTCCAGTAGGAGGTGCGGCCGCTGCCGCCCCTGCTCATGCGGACCCTTTGCAGAATCTTGCTGATAAATTGAGTCAGACTTTAACTGGCAATGCTGTAAATAATTACGCTAAGATAACGGGTCTTCCTCTTATTTTTGTGGTGGAGAGGTGATATCACCGGATTTCCTCAGTATAGATGCATCACAAGCGCGAGACGTTGGTTACAAACTATAGATGATATGACAGTTGGACCACTTTGGACTGATGAAGGTCGATTAGAGCTAGCTAAAACACATAGCATAGATGCTGCCTATTCACATCTTCTCAATACGATTAAGAAAGTCGGTGCGGATTGGAGAGCTGTGAAAGCTGAATTTTTAAGAATTTATCCTGCTGATGCACGAGCCAGTACACTTTAAGTGAACTGGGATCTGCTGTTCGCTCTCCTGGAGAGACGTTTCACCAATTCTTTGTGCGCCTTGAGACTTTGAGTACTCAAGCGAACGAGTTAGAGCCAGGTCATGATGATGTTGTTGATAAAGTAGCTGCAGGTGCATTACTTAAGAGAGTACAGCCTGAGGTGCAAGACATGTTGAGCGATGCGGAGCGTGACGACCCTTATAGGATCTTGGCAGCCATGCTAAGATATGCAGAGACGCACCCCAAGTTAAAGTTGTTAGAGAGGACAGAGAGAAACAAATCAAATATAAATGTAGTGACGACAGAAAAGCCGAAACCTCGCACTGGCCTCAAAAGTGGTGGAGCTCAAGGAATAAGAGGAGGTGGGCCTCCACCTATTACTTGCTATTCATGCAAAAAGACAGGACACATTGCTAAGAATTGCCCCATGGCTGAGTGCTATTACTGCCACGGTAAAGGCCATATTGCTCGAGAATGCAACTGGAGGTTTGGCCCTACTTCTAGTCAGACAGGCGCTACTAGTAATCAGCCAGGAAGATGTTATAACTGCAATAAACCTGGTCATCAGGCACGTCATTGTTGGGCAGGCAGAAGGAGAGCGCAAGAATGGGAGAGAGAAGATAATAGAGGAAGAGGGAGAAGTGATCCATGGGGACAGGCGTCAGGTGAAAGACAGTCAGGTGCAGTACCTTGGACTCAGAAAAAAAACGCCGATCCAATTCCGATCGCCTCACTCGTGGGCTACGAGAAACTAGTTGCAATGATGGTGAATGTGAAAGGCCTGGATGAAAGTGTCTTAGCCTTGATTGACACAGGAGCTGCTAGGTCGTTGATTACGAGAGAAGTATATCAACAGTTAAAAAGAAGCGTTGAGCAAGATGACTGGGAATCAGAGGAAACGGTTAAATTATTTAACGTAAGTGGAGATGAGATATTGACTGATGGAGCTATAAAAGTTGAACTTCAAATTGGAAATAAGTGGTATGCTCATACTTTTATTATAGTAGGAAGCTTAGGCTTACCAGCACCCATGTTGCTTGGGATGGATTTTATGCTCAGCACTAGGATGGAGTTGCTAACGAATCCCCTAACCTTGTATATAGAGGGTGAATCTGTGAATATTGTCCCTCTAGAGTATAAGGGAGCGGCACCAGTGAACAGTGAGTCAGAAGCAGACGTAGAAGTAGCAAAAGCTGTGATACCGACGAGTACGGAGCTAGGTCCTTGGACTTGCGGTACCGTCATTTTAGAGGTAAGAGTGCGATCAAGCGAAGCGGCTATCTTTGAACCTCGGGAAGGAAACATGTTGGCATCTGCATTGTGTCCAGGATTAGTGTTATTACAGGAGAAAGCTGGGATCCCAGAGAGAGAACGAGAAAGAGAACCAGAGAGAGAACGAGAACGAGAACGAGAACGAGAACCAGAACGAGAATCAGAACGAGAACGAGAACGAGAACGAGAAGAGTTAGAGGAGGTAGAGAAGGCACGAGAGAAATCGCGATTTCATTTTAAAGTGAGGTTCGTCAATCCTAGTCCGGACAGGATCGAACTCAAGAGAGGTACATGTCTGGGTCATATAAGGCCGTGTAGTAGAGTATTATGGGATACAAATGAGAATAAACAGAAAGGCCTAGGAGAAATTGTATCAGGAGTCATGATGAAAGAGACTAGAATGACCGAGAGAGCACGAACGAAGAAACTGTTTGCCTTAGTTGATAGTATGTTTTCCCCACATTTGATGAGTAAGGAGAATGAAGCTCTGAGAGTACTGATAATGAAGTATCCGACAGTGTTCGCATTGGAGGATGAACCTTTGAATGTAACCCCTTACTACTATCATGAAATAATAACTGTGACCCCGGAAGTAGCTTATAGAAAACCTTATCCTATACCGGTAAAGTATCATGAAGAGGTCAAGGAAAGCTTGAAAACTATGTTGGAGCAAGGAGTTATACGACCCTCCTGAAGTCCTTACAATGCACCCCTGGTGCCTATAGCTAAGAAAGAGGGCGGATTGAGATTATGTTTGGATTTTAGAAAGCTGAATGCTAATATCAGAGAGGATCGATTCCCTCTACCTAACATTCAGAACATCTTAGCACAGCTGGGAAAAAGTCGTTACTTCAGCTGTTTGGACCTCCGTCAGGGGTACCATCAGATACCATTAACAGAGGATTGTAAAGAAAAGACAGCCTTTCCTCTCCTGAAGGTCACTGGGAGTACAATGTGCTTCCCTTTGGACTTAAGGAAGCGCCAGCTGCGTTTCAGAGAGTGATTAACCATGTGTTAATTGGGCTTACGGGCTCCATCACACATGTGTACCTGGATGACATAATAATTCAGGGCGAGACTTGGGAGGAACATTTAAAAAATTAGATATAGTACTGGGAAGATTGAGTGATGTAAATCTTTCTCTAAGATTGTCCAAGTGTCATTTTTTTAAATCAGAAGTGGACTATTTGGGACATGTTGTTAGTGCCACAGGCATAAAACCACAACCCCAAAAGGTGAATGCTATTCGTGATATAGCCACTCCCAAAACTGTCTGTGAATTGCAGTCCTTCCTCGGAATGACTAATTACTACCGACGGTATATTCAGGGTTACGCTGAGAAGGCTGGACCACTCATTAAATTGACAGGTGGTAGAAAGAATAAAAAGAGAGATAACACCCCGATACAATGGAGTGTTGAAGCAGAGACTGCGTTTCAAACACTGAAACAAGAGTTGCTTGAAGGAGTAACTTTGCAGTTTCCAGACTTCACAAGGAAATTTGTGCTGACTACAGACGCTTCTTCTTCTGCTATAGGAGGAGTATTACAGCAGGAAGACGACGCAGGTCATTTACGGCCTATCACTTATTTTAGCCGACGGTTAAACTCTGCTGAGGTGAAGTATAGCACTATAGAGAGAGAAGCTTTGGCTATAGTATATGGTCTCCAGGTAAATAGGAGCTTAATATTGGGTTACGAGGTAGAGCTTCGTGTGGATCATAGACCCCTGGTCTGGCTGCTGAACACAATTAGCCCTAGTGGACGGATTGCTAGGTGGCAACTTTTGGTTGCCGAGTATAACATTAAGATAACTTATATACCAGGCAAAGATAATGTTGTAGCAGATGCCTTATCTAGACTTCGAGGCCAAGTGTTGTCGGAGGACAGAGTTCTCGCAGTTACGGGTACAAAACCAAAGGTGGGGGAAAGAACCAAAGATGATGATGATGATAGCGAGTGCGAAAAAGAAGATTATCAAATATCCAGAATTGATGAAGATAGAGAGAGAGACATAATAAGATGGAGAGAGTTGGTAGTGAGACCCAGACAGGATGCGCATCCATTGTATAAAAGAATGAAGGAACAATATCTCCAGTGTATACGAGATGGAGAAGTAGAAGTGACTAGAGAAGAAATTAAAGATGAACGCAGAGCTCTAGGAGTTAGTACTAGTGAGTTCATAGTTGAAGATGGATTACTCTATCATTATGATACCAATGAGTATGATGAGAGTCTAAAACAAGTTGTAACTCCTGATGAATGCAAACAGAGTGCTCTAGAGATAGCTCATAAATTACCTACTGTAGGTCATGGAGGAATCAAAGTAACTTTAGAAAGACTAAAACGATTTAGTTGGTGGCCACGGATGAGTAGAGATGTTGAGAGTTATTGCAAGGCGTGCCTTACTTGCAACCGCTTCAAGCCGTCGGGGGACGCCCCGGCGCCGTTGCAGCGATACCCTAGGGTAGGAGTACCTTTGAGAGAATTCATATGGACTTGATCGGCCCCATAAATCCAAGTGAAGAGGGATATAAATATATTATGACAGTAATAGATGTGATGACACGATATTTGATAGCCGTCCCGCTTCGCACGAAAACTGCTGATGAGGTTGCCAGAGCGTTCGTGAAAAATGTCGTGTGTGTTCATGGAGCACCACGCTGGATGGTTACAGACCAAGGAACAGAGTTCGTCAATGCCACTCTTAAAGGGATAGCTGAGTTGCTAAAGACGAAAAAGACAACAACAACAGCGTATCACCCGTCTGCCAATGGGGTGATTGAAAGAGCCAATGCCACAGTAATGAAATACCTAAGGAGTTTAGTAGAGGATAATCCACAAATATGGGATTCAATGTTGTGCTTTGCCACATGGGCATACAACACAGCATATCACAGAGTGTTGAAGGAATCCCTCATTCTACTCATGTTCCTCAGGGACCCTGGTGTCCCGTATGATGTCGTAAAACAGGAACCGATCTGTTATGATCTGGATGACTATAAAAATGAAATGACCATTAAGGCTAATCGTACCTTTAGGAGATGTTTAAGGTACATTGAAGAAAGTCAGGAGGCCATGGAGAAGCAACAGACATCGAGAGCAAAAGTAAAAGAGATTCGTACAGGAGATAGGGTTTATGTACGAAAGATTCCCAAGCCAGGAGAGCCTAAGAAACTTCAACCCTTATATGATGGACCTTTTAGAGTAAAAGGAAAATTAGTGATGTGATAGTAAAACTGGTTGACATAAACACGGGGAGAGTCATGAAAGTCCACACAGACAGAGTCAGGCTAGCCCATGAAAATAATTTAGACGAGACAATGAATGGTAATGTACGGAGAGCATATCCCATTCATGAGGGCACTCTGCCCCCAGAGGAAGTGCAGGATTATGAATTGAGAGATATTTTAGACGTAGAAAGAGCGGAAGAAGGAAATGCCTCACAATTGCAGGGAACAGAGGAAAATACTCAAAGTGTGCAGAGCTCGCACGAAGAGCAAGAAGAAGGTGCAGTGGCTGATTTTGATAATACCGAAGGAGGAAGACAAACCTATAGTTTAAGATCTAAAGGACAGGCGACAGAATTACCTAATATTATGGATAAGCCTATAGAGTATCTAAAATAAAGTTGAACTTTTTTACAGGTCCTACTGACCGTGATCATCAGTGGACTTGGAAGTCAAGCATGGGAAGACCTACCAGTGAGAGCGGGACTTGCCTTCACCGCACAGCGTCAGGCCCACTTTACAGGAAATTCTTTTATTATACCGTATGTTATTGATATGGATGAGTTTTATCAGCCCTGATGCGTGCTCGTAAACTAGCTGCCGATGTTGCATGGTCAATAGACCATATGGATGATTCATCAGTTATTGTTAACGTTTTACGAGAGACATTAACATCTTTTGATTTGGAATTTGCTAAACTGTTTCACTCTCTCAAAGATTATTTGTCTTCATTATTAAATGATGCCACTACCCCGTCGGGATCTCGCAGTAAGCGAGGAGCCTTTAATATATTGGGAACCATTTCTAACGCTTTGTTTGGTACAGCAACACAAGAGCAGATAGATCTTATACACCACCAGTTAGATAATATAGAATCTTTTCACAGAGGAGGAAAGAGAGTAGAGCTTAATTTACATTCTGAGATACTAAATGCCACAGTAAGAGACATGCGTGCCATGCAGAAAGCTATACAGCGATTAGAGAAGGCTGCTAATGTCTCTAACTATTTAGTTAGACAGGTTAGCTTACTGACACTAAAAAATGAAGAGGGGATAAGGATAACAGAGGCTATGAATGATCTGTCCCTTGCTTTAATAGACATACAAAATGATCATTTCGGTTTAAAGTTAGGTCTAGAGAAAATGTTGGCAGGAAAATTTTCATCATTCCTAGTTCCCAATTCGGTACTTTTATCACTTCTGAGAGAAGCTTCTTTGTTAAAACCTGGCCTGTTATATCCCGCACGTTTAGAATTTTTAGCTGTTTATCAGGATGCTATAACTGTAGTTCCACGAAGATCCTCTAGTTCTCAAACAATGAACTTCTACTTATTGGTCCCTCTGAGAGGTGACCCTGATGACATTTTTGATGTGTATCAGATAACGTCTCTACCTTTCAGAGTCCCAGACACACCATACTTTGTTCGTCATGATAGAGTTGCTCAATATTTGGCGATCAGCCAAACCAGAAGGCATTATGTAACACTAGAGTCATTTGACTTGTGTAGAGAGCATGGTCAATTATTAATATGTCCGCCTATAAGACCAATATATGATACCTCTGTTCTAACGTGTGAAACTGCATTGTTTTTGAATAAGCCTGAGGCTAGTAAGTTATGCTCAAAGGTTGTGTTGAAGAGTTTTAACCCAGTTTTCATCAGATATAAAACTGGTTGGGCTTTTTCTACGCCCTACCCAATTCACTTCACTCTCACATGCCCTAATAAAGTAGAGTCTCAGTCAGAGCATGTAGCTCAAAATACAGGCTTACTTGCCCTAGGTGAAGGATGTAGTGCTCATAGCAGTGCCTTGGTTTTGCCTGCTTATGCCACAGTTATTCGAGAGCAAGAATTAAAGATCACCCCCATAGCGATTCCCATTAATGTATCTCTGACGCCCTTAGAAAAATCAGCATTACTGAATCTATCATTTCAAAGTACAGCAGATGATGTCGAGCTGGGTGACTCACTTCCACTGCAGACCCTTATCCACCCGTATGAAGGTCATTCAACCCCTGCGTCACCACCTGAGTGCTGCTACACCTTGGACGACTTATGTGCTTGTAGTTGGTGTGGTTATCCTGGTCCTTGTGGTGATAGCTTTCCTATGCTATCGCTTCTGCCGAGCCACCTGCCCACGACCAGTTCTTCAACGAGCGGAATCATGGGCCTTCGAGGAGTTTCGTCGTCAGGAGATGTCACGAGGACGTGACATTCTTGGCATCGGAGAATGTCGCCGCACGGCAAGCTGCGGCAACAACTACAGCAATACGGAGGACAACGACGGTACTGACGACGCTGATGACGAACACCAGACATTCGATGAGAGCGCACACGCGGCTGCGGCTGACTCACCCACCATCGGACCACCCAGCATCCAACCACAACCACCCATACCACAACCACGTCATTCACAACAATCAGTAAGGGATAAAGGATATCGAAAAACGTTACGTGACAAATATCGTTACCTGCGGCACCTTGAAAAGATGGAAGAAGCCGCAGATCAGTGAATGATGAAGAATGAAAAATGAAAAGTGAATGAACAGTGAATAATAATAAGAGGGAGTGCCGAGGCACACAGTACTCTCACAGCCCTGTACTGTATACACTTAATTAGATTTGACGGAGAGCTAGATACGACCTAATGGATACCTTAATGGATACAGAGATAAGAGAAGAGTGAGTCAAAACTAAAGGATAGTAATGTCTAGTGTGAATTAACGTTGTACAATGGACACTGTTTCAAAATGTTGCGGATCAGACCCGACTAAGAACGCTGAGAGAAGTGAACGAAGGATATGTAGAGTGCACGCCTACTTCCGACCGCTGTACTTTTCCTGAGGGAGAAGCAGAAGGTTGGGAGTCAGTAGAAGCAGAGAGGGCAAAGAGTCGAGAAGAACCTGGGGGAAGATCTTAGCGAGAAGGCCGCCTGAGAACCCTACCACGACGACAGAGACTGGCGATGTCTTGGTACACTACGGTATCAGTGAGTAGATATTCTTGTTAGAGAACATAGAAGAAAGTGGAACTGAGAAAAGAAAGAGAAAAGAAAAGAGAAGAAAGTGAAATATACTGTGAAAAATATTAAGAGTATACTGTAGACTCGTGGTAGGGTATAACAGGACGGGCCAGATAATTTGTATAATTGTTAAATTAACTTATTTGCTCAATGGTGAAAGAAACAAAGATTATATAGAAGTTAAGTGTCTTTATGGAGATGTATTGAGTTAGGGTACATGACTGTGTTAAAGAGTGATGTTAATTTTGCAGAAATATATTGAAATAACTTAAGGTGAAGTGATACGAGAATAAAATGTTACAGAGATTAATGTTCTAGTAGTAATAATGCAAAGGAAAGATGATGGTGTGCTAGAGTATTGTTCTTAGTATTACCCTATGTGTAAGAGAATATTACCTTTAATATTATCTTGTGTTTAACCATAGTAGACTTGGTTTTATTTTAGTAAGAGAGAGTATTATCTTCAGTGACGAGTGATAATATTCGTGAACTGTTACTTGTTTAATGGAACTTAGTTGTATTGTTGATTACCATTGTAAGGTGGCATGATTTAATAGTTTTATTGTAGATCAAAAGTAGTTGCATAACTTGGAGTTCATAGAGTGGACCAAATCAGTTGATTGCTTTGACTTAGTGTATAATTTGTACATAATTTGTAGATAAACAAAAAAGAGAAAATTAGTTTGAGTAACCCTAGAATCCCTTCCTCTTAATAAGGAACGAGACGCTCCCACGTAACGCCGGCCTTAAATGGACTTGTGTTTACTTGATGTGTTGTTATGTCGGGTTTCCCACTTGGACTTAACCAGCGCTACCAAAATGAAACTTAATTAAATCTGATTAACTTAATTGGACTTAATGTAACTGAACTTAGTCTTCTATAGGAGAAGAATAGATAAAGAGTAAAGCAAACAAGTGGGGCACGACAGAAGGATACAGAAAAGGGTTTGCTGTCATTTGCCTCAGACAGCTGAGTCTCGGTTAGAATGAGAAGGCGAGGTTAAGAGGAGGAGAGGTGGTGCTCAACAGAGCGAAAGTTAGAGGAAAGGCCGCGAATGTTGAAGAAATGAAGAAGTGAGTCAGACAGTGGTTCCAGGCAGCTCAAGTCAGGAGAGGGGCGGAAGGTGGGGGCATTTATGCCCCCCCCCCCTGGGGACTACAAGGCTGAGTGTTAAGTAGCCATGATTTTTTTTCTTTGAATTTTGGAAAAGGCAGTGTAGCGTGTACTGTGCATGTAGTTTGGTAGTGATAGAGAAACTTGTATTGGAGAGCATGTTGGCCTACTCTCTGTGTAACTGAGACACTGAAAAAGTTCAGCGAAGGGGGATGGTCGGGATCTAGTCCCGAGGGCTGATGAAACGGGAGCTCCAGCTCTCCCTGTCATCAGCTTTCCATTCACCTCGGGAATACTGCCCTACTCGACTGGTGCTACACATAGCTTACATTCTAAACCAAGTGACAGTAAAAATGACCCAGAAGCAAATTTCTCTCGTGGATTTTCTTTCCTAAAAATGTCTGAAAGATCTAAAAAGAAAATTACTTTGTCTTGGAGATAAATCTGAGTTAAATTCCAGTGACCCCCCCACCAAAAAAAAAAAAAAAAAAAAATCTTCAATTACTCTAGCATATATTTCTGTATGTTATTTTTACTCTAACCTGGCCTAAATTTTCCATCCCTCCATCCTGAATGCTTAGTTATAACAACAGATTAACAGTAAAATACGATTCTATTCACGAAGAGGTGTAATGGAAAAGATTCTGAGTAAGTCTTTCTGCCTCTGAGCTACATGAAATAAGCTGCAAAGTGGGGGGAAAGAATCTGGCTCAAGTTAGTGTATAGTGAGTATAGTCGAGAGTCAGTTTTGTTATTTGTCATTCTTTTTCTTTTTTTTGTTTTTCTTTTTTTTTTCGTTTTAAGCGAGACTTTTCTCACAGATGGGGTTTTGGTGAAGCCGTCATCAACCCCTTCAGAACGGGAGACACTTCCTAAGCTAAAGAAAATCGTCTGGAAGTAGCGAGAGAAATAAAATATAAATCCTCGTGCTGAAACAGTGAAATCTGCAGGCTGTGAGTAGGACCATGGTTTCAGTAAGTAATTTTTAAGGAATTATTTTTATTTCATTTCATTTATTTACTTATTTATATGTCTATTTACTGACGTATTTATCTGTCTACTTATTTACCTACTGATTTACCTTTTTATTTATTTATTCATGTATTAATTCATTTATAGTTCACCTGTGTTTGTATCATTATTCTTGCCTCCACTAAGTGACTTTAATTTATCTATCTCTATCTATGTATTGCCAGACGCCTCAATCCCGTTCGGGGTGGCCACAAACAAATCGCCTCCACGTCGCCCTGCCCCCCGCCATTTCACTGCCCCGCTCCCAGCTCACACCCCCCTCTCTCATATACCTCTCCACCCCATCTCTCATTCTCATCTTCGGCCTCTCCCTCCCTCTCCCCCCCTCCACCTCACTCACATACACTCTCTTCGTCAGTCTTTCACCCTCCATCCTCTCCACATGGCCAAACCACCTCAGTGTGTTCCTCATAATGCTTCCTATCACATCCACATCAACACCACAACGCTCCTTTATATCCTAATTCGTCAGCCTGTCTCTCCATGTGGCTCCACAGGCTCCTCTTAAATAACTCATTTCCACTGCTCTCACTCTTGACTTGTGTCCTTCCAACAACGGCCAAGCTTCACTTCCATACGTTAGAGTTGGTATCACAATACTGTCATGTAGTAACTTTTTCACTTCCATGCTCACTTCCCTGTTTCTTATCACTGCTTTCAAAGAACCAGCAACCTTTCTTCCCTGCTGTACCCTTTCAAGCACTTCACCCTCCAAACCTCCATCCTTACTCATCACACTACCCAAGTACTTAAACGTACTCACGTTTTCCAATTCCTCACCATCCAACCTCGCTGTACATTCACTGACTTCACCTCTCTCAAAGACCATCACATAAATCAGTGGCAAAAAATGATGATATTATGACTCAATATCTTTCCAATACCATTTTCTTCCTAAACGGCATCATACTTTAATGTTAATCGCTTGTCAGAACTCGGCATTCCGGATGGAAAGACGATCTATTTTTGGCCAAGCTTAAGTACCGTAACGAGAATGTAGGAAAAATGCCACAGAACTGAAAGGGTTGATTCATTTCAGCATGATTACTTTTTTCTGTATTAATTCCTGTTATCATGAGAAGCTTTTATTCAACGATTTTTTCCAAGGCCCGCATTCTCGTCGGAGAAGGAAGCTCCCTAACACCTTTTCCTAAGTGATTTATTTTTCTTATTGTACCTTGTCGCCCTCTTCTGTGTTACATAAATCATTCTAAATACCACCATACTCCGCATAAGTAACGTACAAAATGATATTAGCCAACCGAATCAAAAAACAAATCGGTGAGGAAGAGGTGTTAGGGAGCTTCCTCTCTAGAGTACGAGCCCAAATTCTAACAGCGTAGGGATGATTTCAAATGATATCTAACAGCTCGAGTCTAAAGTCTCCCTATCGAAGAAGAAACTATTATGGATACAGAAGAGTGTGTGTGTGTGTGTGTGTGTGTGTGTGTGTGTGTGTGTGTGTGTGTGTGTGTGTGTGTGTGTGTGTGTGTGTGTGTGTGTGTGTGTGTGTGTGTGTGTGTGTGTGTGTGTGTGTGTGTGTGTGTGTGTGTGTGTGTGTGTGTGTGTGTGTGAGAGAGAGAGAGAGAGAGAGATAGAGTTATAGCACAGAGGGACTTTATTCAGCCTACACACAGCTCTCAGGAAACACCCCTCTCTCGCTCTGAAGGGCTTTATGAGAACCGCAGTGCAGTTGCTGGGAGACGGAGGCAAGTTTTCTAAGCGTCTACAAACTCTCACAAGTGTTTTCAAAGTTTGCCCAATGACCATCCATGTTTGGCTCGTGTGTGTGTGTGTGTGTGTGTGTGTGTGTGTGTGTGTGTGTGTGTGTGTGTGTGTGTGTGTGTGTGTGTGTGTGTGTGTGTGTGTGTGTGTGTGTGTGTGTGTGTGTGTGTGTGTAATTTTCTCATAAATTTCTCTCGTTTGTAGAGCGCTGATGTTGAGCAGTGTGTGAAAAAATCACACACACACACACACACACACACACACACACACACACAGGGCAACAAACAGGAACCATAGCAAACATATAAACATCTTAATATTATAGAGGCATAAACAAACATTCAGCGGCGTTAATGAAAGCGACACACACACACACACACACACACACACACACACACACACACACACATTATGTTACAAATTTACACATATTTTGCAATATTTGTACACTGGCTTTTCCATAAACAAATACACACACACACACACACACACACACACACACACACACACAAGATGAGATGTCAAGTTGGGTTTTAACCAATGCTCTGTTACTTTCCCAGTGGAGTGAAAAAAACAGTAGAGCAGCTGGTTACCACAAGAGTTACCACCACACCGCCACACCACCACATTCCCACATCACCACACTGCCACACTTCCTCACCACATCTCACAAAACTGCCACACTACAGTACTATTACACAACGACACAACTATATCTTCATGTTATCACACTACCATTCCAGGTATTCCACCTCACTACCACATCACCACACTAACACACTACCACACACCTACGCTACCACACTACACCACTACACTTTCATAGTATCACATCGCCGTACTGTGACACCGCCACACTACCACACCATCACACTACCATACCACCACACCGCCACAGTACAACACCACAACCACTTTACCACACTACCTCTCTACCACAACATCACACTACCACAGCACCACACTACCACAACATCACACTGCCACGACGCCACACTATCTCATCATCACACTACCACACCACCATACCACACTATCACAGAATCACACCACCACACTACCACACAACCATTAAACCACACCATCACATTGCCACACTACCACAACAACACAGTACCACGCTACTAATCTATCACACCACTACAATTCCACAAAACAAGAGCACCACACTACCCGACCATCACATTACCACACCATCATACTACCACACCATGACACCATCACACCACCCCACGGCTACATCACACCATCACACTAAAACACTGCCACACTACCACGTCACACCATCAAGATACCACACCATTACACTACCACACCACCACATCACCCCACCCCACCACCACAGCAACACATTACCACACCTTTACACCACAACCCTATATTATTTATAACAGTTTTACATCGACTCAAACTTCGTAATTTACATCCAAGAAAATCAGAACACGCCATATACTGGAAAAAAAAAAAAAAAAAAAAAAAAAAAAAAGGCTTAGGAATAGGTGATTCGGGGCGTCTTTAACCCTTTCAGCACTATGGAACACTCTTAATTTTATTCTTGCTACATCCAGACGGCTTTCTTAAGGTTAGAGGGAAAATCTTTGACCTGAAGGGTTTAGGTATAGCATTCTCTGACTCCCTTACTGCAAATACATTCACAGTGACACTAGTATCTCCTCAAAGCCTGACGAACACATAGAGGAAAAAAAGCGAAGCATCTGAAACACGTACCGGCAGTGATAGGGGTTTTCACTGTATTTCGCCAGCTGTAAATTTCTTCAGACGGAACTAGGGAGATGGTTGTTTCTTTGGCTGTATGTCCTCCCTCCCTCCGATGCCTTATCCCTCTGAGGCGGGACAGGAAGAGGCGTAAATAAGTAGGGCAATATGGAGGAACGACCTGACGACAAAAGGTTCCATGGCTCTGGTGAAATATGAGAGGATTCGACCATATGTGTTGCGTATATAAAAAAAAAAAAATATTGTGTGAGGATTTAGAACACGAGAGAAGGGATGAGGGAAAGGACAACGTAGGATGTGTGTGTGTGTGTGTGTGTGTGTGTGTGTGTGTGTGTGTGTGTGTGTGTGTGTGTGTGTGTGTGTGTGTGTGTGTGTGTGTGTGTGCAGACAGAAACAGATAGACGGAGACATTCATAGACAGGTAGACAGATGAATAGAGATTTATCTGCATTAATTATTCGTCTATGCAGAAACAAACTATTAGAAAATACCCTCTTTTTCAATATAACGTTTTTAAAGCTATATTTCTGCCATCACCAAACGACTGTAATCACTTTTTTGTAGACTTCTTTGTATGATGTTAATGTCTTTCTCTCTTCTTAAAAATATCAGATTCACTGGTACTATAGCTTACTGTCTTTGGTATGTTTTTCCTCCCTCGAGACGATTTTTTCTTTTTTTCCTTTCCTTATTTAATTAACGATATACTTCTTTAAGTGGATGAGAAAAGGGAAGGTTATATCTGATATTTCCAAAGTGAGGCGTCTTTACTAGTTATGTAAATGCCTCGGGTGAAATTCTCTCTCTCTCTCTCTCTCTCTCTCTCTCTCTCTCTCTCTCTCTCTCTCTCTCTCCTCCTTTTCCTACTACTACTACTACCACTACTACTTACTGCTGCTGCTGCCGCTCCTACTACTACTACAATTACTACTGCATGCACTGCGTATCCTCTCTTATCCAGGTTCACTCCATATCTCCCTCATACATCTCTTCACTTCCCATCACTCTCCTTTCCTCTCCTCCGCTCTTTCCCACATACAGGTTCTCCTTCCCCGCCCTCCTCCCCATCTGCCATTATGTTTCAACTTCCCTCTTCCCCATTGCCTCCCCACAACCCCCAGCTTCTCCCCATCTGCTAATATAATCCCACTCACCTTATCCTCACTACTCCATGGCTATTCACCTCACTTCCTTCTCCTTTCCTCTCCGTCTTCACCCCACTTCCCTCTCATTTCCTCTCCGTCTCCCTCAAATCCCAGCCTCTCCTCCCCATCCCCTACCATGCTCCTTTTTCCTCTCCTTCCCACTCCTCCACACTCCCTATCCTCGCCTCCCTACTTGTCCCTAATATCCCTCCCCTCTCCTCCCAAGCTGACCTTATTTTCCCTCAACTCTCCTCCCCACCTGACCCTATTTTTCCTCCTCTCGCCTCCCCACCTGACCCTATTATCCCTCCCCTCTCCTCCCCACCTGACTCTATTATCCCTCCCCCCTCCTCCCCACCTGACCCTATTTTCCCTCCCCTTCCCTCTGTTCCCCTCCCCACACCCCCATTCATGCAGTCAGGTGAGCGACAAGGGTTGACTCCATACCTAGATCCCAATGGCCAGTAACAACGATATTGGATTTTTGGTTAACGTGCCGATTACTTCCCGTCACACCAGGCTGTGTCACTTTCATATCCACGTCAACGCATGCCACAGGAACTAAAACACTCGACGATTGGTGGGCTTGCCGGTTACTGCCTGTGAGGCCAGGTTATCGCCCGTTTTAATTCATCTATTTATCTATCTATCTATTGCCAGACGCCACAATCCCGTAAGGGGTGGCCATTTGACTTTGAGTAATTTGTTTTACGGGGAGGGGCACTAACCCTCCACCAACCCACTTGCTGACATGTAGGGAGTATGTATGGTTTGGTTATATGGTAACCACCCAGCGATGGAAATGGCTTCTTGGCTTACAGGAAACCATTTGGCCTGTCACTCAATGTAAAGCCATCTGTAATGGAAAGACAAGCCATAAGAAGTGACAGGAAAGATAGAAGAAATAGGAGGAGAGGAGGGCAGGCACAGAAAAAGAATGATAAAGGCTTAGGATGAAGTAGGCAGCACTACATCAAGTGAGAGGATCATGGTTGCCACCACCTACCACAAAAGATTTATCCCGTCCCATAATAACCACAAAACCAGGTTGCCGCCCCATCACATCCACGTCAACCCACGCCACTCTGCGTGGCTGCCGGCAAAAACTGAAGAGGAAATATATAAAATAATGATACATAATAAAAATTGCGTTCGACCTTTCATAGAGAACCACTGCATTCCAGGGAACACTGTTCAGGTTGTTTCTATAACTCGTGGGGGATGATGATGATGATGGCAATGATGATGATGACGATGTCAGTGAAGAAGACGGTGACGATGATGATGACGACGATGACTACGCATCTGCCTCTGTATATGTACGAGTAGTAACACACACACAAAAAAAAAAGAGTAGGAAGCAGGAATGTGACTCGTATTAATCTCAAACGTAAATAAATGGAGCCAGGCAGTTTTAATACATGTATGATTAACCTTCTCATTGTTGGAACAGTTCTAGTATTTAACTCTAGCTAACGCCATGTTGATTTTATTCGGCAGGAAGTGAGTCATAGGAGCCTGTCAGTGGTAAGATCGTTTCTAAGTATCTACCCAGCAGCAGGATCACCCTTATCATCCATCAAGACCCAAACTTTGTCACTCAGACCACACCCTGAGAGACTGCTAGCGAGGGTGTGGTGTGCTGTGGTGTGCTGTGATGTGACGCGATGTGGTGTGCAGCGTGGTGTATGGTGTGGTGTGATATGATATGGTGAGGTGTGGTGTGGTGTGGTAAGATCTGATGTGACGTGGTGTGGTGTGGTGCAGTGCAGTGTGGTGGAGGTAGGCGTGTGGTATGGCGTGGTTTGATGTGGTGCAGTATGGATTGTTGTGAAGTGGTGTGGTGTGATATGAGGGGAAAGGGGAGGCCGAGGATGAGACAGGGGAATGGGGCTGAGATGTATGAGAGAGGTGTGTGCGAGTTGAAGGCAGGGCAACCGATGGGCAGATTACAGGACGAAACGGAGGCGATTTGTTTGTGGTCACCCTTTATAGGAGTAAGGCGGTTGGCTATAGATAGACAGATACCCGGTAGGCAGACAGCAAGATATATAAAGAGACACAGATGGGCAGATTGTGGTGTGCTGTGGTGTGGTGTCATGTGTGGTGAGGCCTGGTGAGTGGTATGATGTACTGGATGATGGTGGAGGATGTGGTGTGATGTATTCTGGTGTGGTGTGGTGGGGTGTTGCACGGTGTGGTATGATGATGTGTGGTGTAATGCGGTGTAGTGTGATGTGTAATATGATGTGGCGAGGTGTATGGTATGCAGTGTGATGTGGTGCTGTATCTTGTGGCATCATGTGGTGCGTGGTACTGTGCGATAGGGTGTGGTGTGGGAGGTGTCGTGTTGTGTGATGTGATGTGGTGTATAGAACAGTGTGGTATGGTATGGC
This sequence comes from Coenobita brevimanus, assembly GCF_032717465.1. Taxonomy (NCBI): domain Eukaryota; kingdom Metazoa; phylum Arthropoda; class Malacostraca; order Decapoda; family Coenobitidae; genus Coenobita; species Coenobita brevimanus. The sequence continues at coordinate 6,374,640 of NC_136954.1, forward strand.
GTCGTGTGGTGCTGTGTCGTGTAACGTGGTATTGTGATGTGTTCAGGTGTGGTCTGGTGCGGTGTGGCTTCGTGTTGTGTGTGGTTGGGTGCGCAGTGTGGTATGGTTTGGTGTGATGTAGTGTGATGAGGTATAGTGTGGCTTAGTGTGTGGTGTGGCGTGGTGCTGTGTAATGTGATCTTGAGTGATGCGATGTACCATGGCGAATGTGCTGTCTGGAATAGAGTGATGTAGTATAAAGTGCGGTGTTGCGATATGACGTGGTGTGGTGCTGTGCGGTGTGGTATAGTGTGCGGTGAGGTGTTGTTTGGTGTTGCGGTGTGGAGTTGTATGGTGTGATGCGATTTACTGGGCATGGTGTGGTGCAGTGTGGATTATTGTGCAGTGGTGTGGTGTGGTGTGGTGAGGGAAGGGTAAGATTCATCATTACTAATGATATGTAAGCATCTCTCCCTCACTCTCCTTCCTCCCTTTCCTCCTCTCCCCCACTTTCCTTTCTCACTCTCCCTCCACCTTGCATCTCTCTCCCCCACCCACTCACTGTTCCTCGGTCATCCTTTCCCCCAGCCTCAGTTTCACCTTCCCTCCTCTGTTTTCCCTCCAACTTCCTCTCCATGTGTCCCTCCCTCTCTCCTTCACCCTCCTCTCCATTTCTCGTTCCCTCTCTCCCTCACCCTTCTCTCGACTTCTCTCCTCATCCACCTCTCCACGAATCCTCCCTAACCATCTTTGAGTTTTCCCTCTCATTGTTCATCCACTTTTCTCTCCCACAGTCTCAGTATCTCCCCTCTACATTTTTCAGCTGATATCATACTTTTGATAGTTATAACCTTCCCTATAACAAACAGCCATGAAAGGAACAGCAGGTTTCTTGCTGTTTGCCTTCCTTTGTACTCCTTTGTGCATTTTCCATCTTGTACCTTTCCTCATCAAATCTCTCTCTCTCTCTCTTTCCTTTCCTCCACTTTTCCCCTCCACCTTCTCTCCCCCCCACTTCTACCCCTCAGTCTCCTTCCGTCCTCCTCCTCCTGCCTTTACCATCTTCCCATCTATCAACCTCCATCTGCTTCATGGTTTTCCCCCATTTGAAACTTCTCCAAAATCGATAACCCAAACTTCTCAATGCAACAATTTTTAAAGCGTTCATGGCATCGTAAAACAGCGAAATAATATCACAAAAATTATGCCATGCTGTCTGCATGGTTGACAGCATCCCAGAAACCAGAACTACTTAGCAATTTCTATCGTATCATGCAATGTGTCGGCAATATATAAATAAATATGTGAAAACTACAGATTCTGCAATACATACACACAAAAAATAATGATGATGATGATGATGATGACGACGGACAGACTTGAGATACAAAAGCGATATATTAAGCTTTAGGGCCGAGCGACTGACTACTTACCTCACCTCAGGTTCACGGTAATTTCGACTGAATCTTCCATCTCGTTCGTCGTAGACACTCCCAGGGATATGATTCGATAATCCTATGGGTATTTTTAGCGACTTTTTTTTCCACACGCATCGCCGACAGAACGCCAAAAACTGCCGAAAGAACACTGTAAAGTCAAAGCAACTACTATGCACGTGCAATCCCCTCATCTGGATCTCCGTGTATGAGGTGTTGCGCAATGGTGGCAGACTGGAAGGCAATATGCTGGAAAGGACTCAGGCATGAGTGGACATGCTTGTAGTGACGTCAGGATGAGCAACCACGGATGGCCAGTCATTAATATTATTATTTACTTCAGCCTACTTACTGGTATCTTTAATACTCAGGTTGACATAAACCACATAAAAGGTTCTTGCTTTAATGCCTAGTTTTTGGTGGCGGGAATTCTGGATTTCGGGCTGCAAAATAATACACGAAAATTGAAACCGGACATCATAATCTCTCTCTTAATTCTGCCCCCACACCTCAGACTGAATCATGTTATTTAACATTTTACAGTCACTCAAATGGTGCTTTGAATTATAACAGGTTTGACGTGCAATAAATAAATCGTGCATGCGTGATCAGAAGATACGAAGATAACCTGAGACAGACTCTTACACACACACACACACACGAAATCTCTCTCTTCAAGTCTCCTTAGATCTTAACTTTCCCTCATTGTCCCTTCACCACCCTTATCACCGACCTGTTTTCCTCCTCTTCTCTGTCCTTCGTCCTTACTCTAATCTCGTTCCTTCACTCTCGCCTACCTTTCCTCTCCTCCATTTCCTTCCCCTTTCCATCACCGTCCTTTCCTCTCGCTCTCCCTCTCTCTACATCCTTTTCTACCTCCCTTCCCCTTTCTCCCTCCATTAACCTCTCACCGTCCCCCTCCGCTTCTCCCTCCACTTTGCCGCCACGGCTTACATAATATATTTTTTTCTCCGCTTCTCTTGTCCCGCACCATCCTCTGTCTCCCTCCTCTTACTCCATATCTTTGCCCCTCATTGCTCTTCCACTGTTCTCTCTGTTAGCCTCAGTTTCCATCATCTCACACAATTCTCCATTATTCTTTCTTTGTCTCTTCCAATCTATTCTTTACTATGTTGCACACAACCCTGCATACAACAGTTCTTATGCAACAATGTAACTTACGATGCACAGAACATAACCTGCATCTTTGCCAGTATATTTTTTCCCCAAACAGCGTCGTCTGTCATCACCTTCCCCGCTTTGTATCTTTGTTGTTGACTGTAAGATTATTTACGTTAGTTACAGCCTACCCAACTAAAAATGGCCTCGGAAAGACAAAGAGTTCTGCTGAGGTTTACTTTCCTTTGTACTCCACTGCACTTCGCTGTACAGTATTTAATAACTTCACCAACCGCCATAACAGAAATCTAAGGTGACAATATACATTTCCATTCAGTTCTTCACTCTCTTGCATACAGTTCTTATATATATACTTGTTACATTTTTACCGTCGTGCAACCTTCCTACAACTTCACATGCCTATTAAGTAAACTATGCACTTCAGTACAACTCACCATTTGCACCAATAGCCTTCCTTACATAGCATACAACTCGGCATAACACTTCAATACACCATTCCTTTTAAAACAGTGTCCTTTATCTTGAATACACGTAGCCTGCAACCTACACAACAAAACTCTCCTTCTGCAACAACGTCCTTCACTATCCAACACAACGTAGCCTGCATCCTACACAAAACAGCTCTCCTTTTGCAACACAGTCCTTCGCTACCCTGCACACGACCTATCCTGTAACCTACACAACAAGACTCTCCTGCAACAGCGTCCTTCACTACCCAGCACACGATCCAGCCAACATGCCAGTCAATATAACTTTAATTTTGTCCCGGGGCCGAGTCGTGCATCACCACCTTCCCCGCATTGTTTTGTATTCCCACCCGCAGCCCAGAGAGGAATCATGAAAGGCTGGCTCGGGTTATTTCCCTTGTGGTGCTCCGGATGTAAGAAATTTATACCAAAACGGAGAGCAGCGAAGGGAGTGGCAGTTACATGGCCAGGATTAATTATGGGCGCTGGGAGATGGATGACGAGAGAGAGAGAGAGAGAGAGAGAGAGAAGGGGAAGGGGATAGGAAGAAAATAACATTCAGAAAACAGAAGAAAAGAAAAATAAATAAGGCAAAGACGACAAAAACACTAAAGAAGAAGAAGAAAAAAAAATAAGAAAACAAAAAGAAGAAGAAGAAAGAGGAACTGAAAGAAATCGGCTAAGGTCAATGGGAGTATGTCGGAAGGAAGGGTCATTAGGAGGAGAAGGAGGAGGAGGAGGGAAAGAAATAAGTAATAAAAGAAAAACCAGAAAAGAAGGAAAGGAAAAAAGAAGAACATCTCTTTCTATAAACAGAGGAAAAGAAAAGGATCAAGAGAATAAACAAGACAGACAAGCAGCAAAAACAAGAAGTCGGCGGAACGGTGAGACGAGGAGGAAGCAAACAGGGAAAACTGGGAAAAGAAAGTCGCAAAAAAATCCCGGGAAATACGGAGCTAAAGTAAATAATAAAGCCAAAGACGGGAAAAGAAGTCTATAAGGTCAGTGAGGGCGCGTCAGAAGGTAGGGTAATTTCGTGCCTGTTCTCCAAGGGTCGCCACATTTGCTACAGTCGTCGGCGAAATTGAGGCCAGAGTTCCCGTCGCAATTGGGAGCTTATTCCACGGTCACTGCCTCTACCAGTCTGTGGCCACTCGCTTCTTGCCCCCCTCCCTTCCTCCGTTCTCTCTCTCTCTCTCTCTCTCTCTCTCTCACACACACACACACACACACACACACACAGGCCTCCTCCTCTCCCCTTCTCCTACTTCTTAATAAACCCCCCACACCCACCCACCACTCGCTTCTTGTTCCCCCCCCCCACACACACACAAACAAAACCAGCCTTCCCTCCCTCCTTCCCTCTTATCTCACAAACTTCTCCACTCCCCTCACCCACTTCTCCAACTTTCACGTAACATACTCCCACAAATACAGTTTTCTTTCTACTGTTTCCTTTGTCTCATTCTCAACAGCTTGGTTCCTTCCCCATCCTCATTTAATCCATATTCTTCTCTGGGGTCGTACTCTCTGCACTTCGGGCGATTTCGTCACATCTACTGATCGATTTAGTCTAAGAAATCAATATCCTCCTATATGCTACATGATGCAAACTATATCGACATTAAATCGAAAAAATAATACAAAGGAAAATGCTAGGGCGCAATAAGCAACGTAGTGTGTAATAGGCAAAATGAATCGCTAAGGAAAAGGAGCTACGAAACCTCCTATGTCAGACAGAACACGGCTAAACTCTGTATTTCAAACTTCCATTCCTATCACATCTTCCTACCTGACCAGCCGCTTCTAGCCCATCCCTTCCAGCAGACCTTCCCACACTCCCTTCCTTTCTCACAAGCCCCCCCCTCCTCTCTTTCACAGGTCTCCCCTCTCTCATGGGCTCCCCTCCCCATTCCATATCCCTTTCAATCGCGCTTCCTTTCTTAAAACTCCAATTCAATATCCCACTCCCGCTTTCTTCTGTCACAATATTTTCATACTGATCCCCCCGCCCCTTTCAAAAGTCACCTTTCTTTTCCCTCCCTTTCTACAATCTATGTGTTACCTCCTTCCCCTCCTAACACACACACACACACACACACACACACACACACACACACACACACACACACACACACACACACACACACACGCACGCACGCACGCACGCACGCACACGCGCTCGCGCGCGCGGAGATATGTTGACAGATGAGGCTGTATGACCGTATCTATTTTTTTTTTTTTTCCAGAGATATTTGTATGCTTGTTTCGTACCAATAGCATATGTATTGCACAGTACCGTAGGCAGGATTGACACCGTTCAGTGAAACAATAATAATCTGTAATGTAATGTGTAACATTTTAACATTTTACACAATGTTACGTTACAGTAATAAATTATAGCACTGCCTAACGTTACGTAAATACAACCCCAATATCGAGTTTGCTCTTCTCGAACTCTGGTAAATTACACATTCCTTCAGCTATTACCACCTTGGCTGACACTGAAGTTTTTGAATCCGTTGAGAGACCCCCGGGGGTAGGGGGATTTCAAGAATACTCCCCCAGTATCCCTGCTTGTCGTACGAGGCGATTAAAAGGGTTAGTGGTGGGTTAGTGCCCCACCCCGTAAAAAGAACCAACTAAAAAAGCGAATAAAGCGCCTCGGACCAGGACGGACCATACGTTGACGACTAAAAAACGGACAAAGGACATTCTGAGGGTGGGAACATGGAATGTGAGAGGAGTGAGTGATGAAGTGAAAGAGAGAAAGATTGTTCAGGTGCTTGAGGATGCAAGAGTGGTTATATGTGGATTGACTGAAACTAAATGGAAAGGTGAAAGGGTGAGAGAATGGGAATATGGTTTAGGTATTTATGAGGGAGTTAATGAGAATGAGAGGGCAAGAGAGGGAGTATGTATGATGATAAGCAAGAAGTGGAAGGAGAATATAAGAGAGTATGGAACAGTTGGTGCAAGGATTGTATGGGTGAGGATGAAAGTAGGTATACAAGCGTGGGCGATTGTATGTGTGTATGCTCCGACAGAGGACCGTGTGGCAAGAGTGAAAGATGAGTTTTAGGCGAGAGTAGAAGCATGTACAGTATGGACAAATTTGAGAGGAGCAAGAGACTGTTTTTGATTGGAGACATGAATGGCAAGTTGGGAATGTACGAGTGGATGGAGTGGTTGGTCAGTGGGGTATGCCAGCTGACATAGATGGGAATGGTAGTGCTTTGGTGGACATCTGTGCTGATCAGGGGTTGGCAATAGCCAACACCTACTTTCGACATAAGATGATCCACCGGTATACATGGAGAGTAATGAGGAGGATGGATGGTGAACTTGTTGAACGAAAGGCAATGATAGACTACGTGTGTGTGGATGAGCGAATGAGAAGACAAGTGTTGGATGCAAGAGTGTGGAGAGGGTGGGGGAATGGCGTCTCGGACCATCAATTAGTGATGGCCAGGGTAAAGCTGCAAAGAAAATGGTTGAGGAGACGAAGGGGAAGACAGGAGTAAACAGCTCCTGTGAGAAGAGTGGAGAATTTGCAAGATAGTGAGAAAATGGCAGAGTATAAGAGCATAGTGGAAGTAAGATAGGGAAGGTATGTGCTAGAGCAGATGGAAAGGGTGGAAGACGTATGTAAGATATTTACGGAAGAGATAGGCGCAGCATGTCAGGTGGTTTGTGGAGTGAGGAGGAGATGCAAGGGTGTGCAAGGGACACCATGGTGGAATGATGAGGTGAAACGAGCTGTGGAACAAAGGAAGAAGGCATATAGTGAATGGTTAGCGAGTAGAGGTAGGGGAGAAGATGAGAGAGAGAAGAGAGAGGTATATGTGAGTAGAAGGGAGGTGAAGAGACTGGTGAAGGAGAGTAAGAAGAAAGTGGATGAAGAGTTTGGGAGGAATCTGAGTGTGAAATGGAGGGAGAGTAAGAAATTGTTTTAGAAAGAGGTAAAGAAAGTAAGGCAGTGTGAAAGGGGAAATAGTAGGGGAGTGAAAGATAGGAATAATACTGTAGATTGTTGGTGGAGAAGAGAGAGAAATTGAGGAGATGGAAGGAGCACTTCGAGGATTTGTTGAATGTAGAGAGTGACATCAGTGCGAGGAGTAAGTGGTTGGGGAATGGCTGGGAGAAGGAGAGATGAGAGGAGGGAGGAAGAGATCAGTAGGACGGAAGTAGTGGAAGCAATGAGGAAGATCAAGTTGGGGAAGGCCCCTGGAATTGATGGAGTGTGTGGTGAAATGCTGAGGTATGGGGGTGATATTGTTGTGGAGTGGATATGGAAGTTGTGTAGATTGGCTTGGGAAGAGGGAAGGGTTCCAGGGGACTGGAAATCAGGTACAATTGTTCCTTTATATAAAGGAAAAGAGGAGAGAGGAGTATGTGGTAACCATAGGGGTATTTGCCTTCTTAGTGTGACTGGAAAAATATATGGTAGAATATTCATTGATAGGGTTAGGCATATGACAGAGGAGCTAGTTGGAGAAGAACAAGGGAGATTTAGGAAGGGAAAAGGGTGTGTAGATCAGATATTTGTTCTAAGATGTTTAGTGGAGAAGTATCTAGAGAAGGGAAAGAAAGTGTATGCTGCCTTCATGGACTTGGAGAGAGCTTTTGACAGAATAGAGAGGCAAGGTATGTGGAAAGTATTAAGAATATATAGAGTGGATGGGAAATTGTTGAATGCTGTGAAGAGTATGTACAAAGGAGCTAGGGCTACGGTGCGAGTGGATGGTGAACTAAGTGAGTTCTTTGATCTCAATGTGGGACTGAAACAGGGTTGTGTGATGTCTCCATGGCTGTTTAATATATACATGGATGGGGTTGTAAAGAGGTGCAGGGTAGGGCAGTGGATGTGGGGGTGGCTCTAATGAATGAGGGTGAGATTTGGAAGAGTCCGGTGTTGCTGTTTGCTGATGAGACAGTATTGTTGAGTGAAGATGAATTGGAGTTGCAAGGTTTGGTGAATGAATTTGGGACAGTGTGTAAGAGGAGGAAGCTGAAAGTTAATGTAAACAAAAGTAAATTTATGGTGTTTGAGAGGAATGAAGTCACAGAATGTACAGTGAGGTTGGATGGTAAGGATATGGAGAATGTGAGTGCATTCAAGTACTTGGGTAGTGTGATGAGTAAGGATGGAACTTTGGGGGATGAAGTGCATGAAAGGGTGCAGCAGGGAAGGAAGGTTGTTAGTTCACTGAAAGCAGTGATGAAAAACAGGGAGGTGAGTATAGAAGTTAAGAAGTCACTGCATGATAGTATTGTGATCCCTACCCTGACGTATGGAAGCGAGGCATGGACCTTGCAAGAGGGGAACAATTCAAGAGTGAGAGCAGTGGAAATTAGTTACTTGAGAGGAGCATGTGGAGTGACATGGAGGGACAGGTTGACAAATGAAGTGAAGGAACGTTGTGGGGTGGATGTGGATGTGGTTGAGAAGATTAGGAGAAATACACTGAGGTGGTTTGGACATGTGGAGAGAATGGAGAATGAAAGACTGACTAAGAGGGTGTATGTAGGTGAGGTGGAGGGAGGGAGAGGGAGGGGTAGACCGAGGATGTGGTGTAGGGATGGAGTTGAGAGGTATGTGAGGAAGGGGGGGTGAGTTGGGGGGAGGGTAGTCAAATAGTGAGTGACAGAGCGACTTGGAGGCGTTTTGTCTGTGGCCACCCTTTGCGGTATTAGGGCGTCGGGCTATAGATAGACAGATAAAATATATCACCAAATCCATCCTTTTACAGGATTACTGATATAGTTTCTTCGTATCTCGTATCGTTTATAAAGGTTCCAACATCCTTTTATGCGTCGGCCTTGGTTACCTAATGGCGGCTCACCACGCTGCACAATCTCTTGCAGCCTCCTTATTCAGTCACTTATCCCTGAGGTTACACTGTATTATTATATCGCCTTGGAACATAAATGATTTTCTTCACTCTGTATGAATTTCAATTGACGTAAAACTGCAAAAAAAAAAGGTGCTATGAAACGAAACTGCTATGAAACTAAATTAAATGAAGTGTCGTCACCGCTGCAGTCAAGACTGGTCAAACCTTCACCGACCCACCAAATCACAGGAATTAACTGCTGCTCCTATCTATCTATCTATTGCCAGACGCCTCAATCCCGTTCGGGGTGGTCACAAACAAATCGCCTCCACGTCGCATTGTCCCCCACCATTTCACTGCCCTGCTCCCAACTCACACCCCCCTCTCTCATATACCTCTCCAACCCATCCCTCCATCTCATCCTCGGCCTCCCTCTCCCTCTCCCCCCCCTCCACCTCACTCACATACACTCTCTTCGTCAGTCTTTCACCCTCCATCCTCTCCACATGGCCAAACCACCTCAATGTATTCCTCCTAACGCTTCGTATCACATCCACATCCACACCACAATGCTCCTTTATATCCTCATTTGTCAGCCTATCTCTCCATGTGACTCCACAGGCTCCTCTTAAATAACTCATTTCCACTGCTCTCACTCTTAACTTGTGTCCTTCCAACAACGTCCAAGCTTCACTTCCATACGTTAGAGTTGGTATCACAATACTGTCATGTAGTAATTATTTCACTTCCATGTTCACTTCCCTGTTTCTTATCACTGCTTTCAAGGAACCAGCAACCTTTCTTCCCTGCTGTGCCCTTTCAAGCACTTCACCCTCCAAACCTCCATCCTTACTCATCACACTACCCAAGTACTTAAACGTACTCACATTTTCTAATTCTTCACCATCCAACCTCACTGTACATTCACTGACTTCACCTCTCTCAAAAACCATCACTTTACTCTTCGCTACATTCACCTTTAGATTCTGTTTCTTACTCACTTTCCCAAACTCATCCAACAAGTCCTGCAGCTCCCCTTGGTCTTCACTCAACAACACAATATCATCTGCAAACAACAGTACAGGGAGTTTCCAAACACTACCCTCTCTCACCAGGGCCACTCCAACATCCACTACCCTACCTTGTACCTCTTTTATTACCCCATCCATGTACAGATTGAACAACCATGGGGACATGACACATCCCTGTTTCAACCCAACCTTCAAACAGAAAAATTCACTCAGTTCACCATCCACACGCACTGCAGCCTTAACACCATCATACTTACTCTTCACAGCATTCAACAACTTCCCAGCTGCTCCAAATATTCTTAATACTTTCCACAATCCTTGTCTATCCACCCTGTCATATGCTTTCTCCAAATCCATGAAAGCCGCATACAACTTCTTTCCCATCTCTAGAAACTTTTCCACGAAAGATCTAAGAATGACTATCTGATCTACACAATCTCTTCCCTTCCTAAAGCCTCCCTGTTCTTCTCCAACTAATTCCTCTGTTCTTTCTCTAACTCTGTCAATAAGTATCCTACCATACACTTTTCCTATTACTCGTATACTAAGAAGACAAATGCCCCTATGATTACCACACACTTCTTTTTCCCCTTTTCCTTTGTACAAGGGAATAATTATGCTTGACTTCCAATCCTCCGGGACTCTACCTTCCTCCTAAGCCAATCTGCACATCTTCCACATCCATTCCATTACTATCTCTCCCCCATGCTTCAGCATTTCACCACACACTCCATCAATTCCTGGGGCTTTCCCCAATTTAACTTTCTTCATTGCTTCCACAACTTCTATCCTACGGATTTCTTCCTGCCTTCTCACCTCCCTTCTTCTCCCAGCCATTCCCCAGCCACTTATACTCGCATTACTTCCATCCTCTATGGTCAACAATTCCTTAAAGTGTTCTCTCCATCTGCTCACTTTTTCTCCATTTTCCACTAGTAATCTACCATTTTCATCCTTCACTTCCCTGCTAACTTTACTTCCACCCTGTCTTACTCTCTTCACCTCGTTCCAGAACATTTTCTTACAGTCCCTCCACTTTACACTCAAATTCCTTCCAAATTCCTCATCCACTCTCTTCTTATTCTCTCTTACTAATCTTTTCACCTCTCTCCTTCTTTCTACATATAACTCTCTCTTCCGCCTCTCAACTTCTTCCACGCCCCTATTTCTCATCCATTCATTGTATGCTTTCTTCTTTTGTACCATAGCCTGTCTCACCTCTTCATTCCACCACGCCGTTCCTTGCACCCCCCTCCGTCTTCTCTTCATCCCGCACACCACATCACAAGCTGCACATATTTCTTCTGTGACTATCCTGCACACACCTTCCACATCCCCCATCTGCTCCAATTCATATTTGCCCAATCGTTCCTCCATTTCTCTCTTATATTCTGCCTTTTTCTCATCCTCTTGTAACCTTTCCACTCTCCTTGCAAATACTCCTTCTTCCCGTCCTTCCCTTCTTCTATTTCTCCATCTTATTTGGATTTTTATTCTGGCCACCACCAAGTAGTGGTCAGAAAGTCCACTCCCCCAACCTCTATAAGCTCTTGCATCCATTACACATCTTCGCATCCTTTCATCCACACACACATAATCAATCATTGCCTTCCTTTCATTCAGTTCACCACCCACCCTTCTCATCACTCGCCATGTATACCTGTGAATCATTTTGTGCCTGAAGAGGGTATTGGCTATCACTAACCCCCTCCCAGCACAAATGTCCACAAACGCACTGCCATTCTCATCTATCTCAGCAGGCACACCCCACTCACCAACTATTCCGTCCACCTTCACATTCACTACTTTACCATTCATATCACCGATCAAAAGCACTCTCTCATTCCTTTCAAACTTTTCCATGTACACTTCCACATTTGTCCAGAACTCTTCTCTCACTCTGCTTGCACGATCATGCATTGGCGCATACACGCACACAATCGCCCACATTTGTATTCCAACTTTCAATCTTACCCACACAATCCTTGACCCAACTGATCCATACTGTCTTATGCTCCTCTTCCATCTTTTACTCACAACTATACATACTCCTTCCTTTGCCCTCTCATTCTCACCTACTCCTGCACATATACCCCATCCATACTCCCATTCTCTCACACTCTCACCTTTCCATTTAGTTTCAATAATTATTATTTAGTTACTAATTATTACTCCACATACATCAACTTCGCACCCTCAAGCACCTGGACAATCTCTCTCTCTTTCACCTCATCATTCGCACCTCTTACATTCCATGTTGCTATTACCATGTCCTTTGTCCGGTCCTGGGTCGTCATCTTTTGGTCAGTCCTTGTCCGAGGCTTCTTGTTCGTCGTTTTAGTTAGTTGTTTTCCGGGGAGGGGCACTAACCCTCCGGCAACTCCTTTAGTCGCCTCGTACGACAAGCAGGGATACTGGCGGAGTATTCTTGAAAACCCCCCCTACCCCCAGGGGTAGTATTTTCTTTGACTTTACTGAGTTTGACTTTAATGGGTTTCTGCTACATGATCATTTTCTACAATAAAATACATCGGAGCCACTTTAAATGCTGGGGGTCGTCCACACAGTGACTCGCAGCTCAGTAAGGGTGCGACGGACTCCTTACTGTCCACCTCGAGTGACTCTCGTTTGTATGGAGACAACTGTACGATCATTACTCTGTCTACCTTTCGTTCTCTGCACCTTTCTCTGCTCTTTCGTTCAACTCTTTTCCATCTATCATTTAAGGTTTTTCTAAGTCTTTGTTTACTTTCATTACCGTGTGTTCCGTGAATGTCTGCTATTTTCATCAGCTCTCTTTTTTTTAGAGTATTTATATTATTTCCTCTTTGCACTCGCTAATTTCTCCTAATTCTACACCCATGCTCGTGTTGAGGGATAAGGTTACGTTTCTGTTGACGTGTGTGTGTGTGTGTGTGTGTGTGTGTGTGTGTGTGTGTGTGTGTGTGTGTGTGTGTGTGTGTGTGTGTGTGTGTGTGTGTGTGTGTGTGATAAGCATAACACCAATACTGGTCGAAAAGGTATGGGTCGGCTAAGAGGCTGACCATTTTTTCGAACAAGGGATCGGAGGTCAGAGTCTCAGGCCTGGGTTAAAAAAAAAAAAAAAAAAAAAAAAAAGAGAGAGAGAGAGAGAGAGACCGAACAAGATCAACTTACGCATTATTTTTTTGGGGGAGAGGCAAACTTGCTGGAAAGATATGAAGGTAAAAAAAAGAATGAAAGGGTTCAATCTTTAAGACATTCCAAGGCTAAGGTCACAGGGCATGGTCAATTTTCGATTCATATGTTTATGTGTGATCAAAACAGCTAACACAATTTTAATGCGATCTGGGTCAAATCTGGATGAATGGTTGAAAATCAGAGAACGGCTTGATCGTTTTATTTTATTTTATTTTATTTTTTTTTTTGTTAACAGGTCAAAGGTCAGTGACACTTAAGAAAGTTACCCGATATAGACAGAACTTCGTGGATGGGTTTAGGATCATACAAGGCAATACGATTTCCATTTGGAAAGCAATCAATCGAAGTTCAGGGTCACAAGGAAAAGTAAAAATGCAAGATCATACTGGTCCAATACAGATCATTTTTTTCTGAATTGGACCCGACTTGGTGGAAATAAAAAGTGTTAAGCAAAAATAAAGTAACTGGATTTTGAGATCAATCGGCTGAATGTCAGGGTCACGAGGCAAAGTTAAATATTTGACCCTTAAACCAACTGGTGGGAAAGGGTGTTACATCTTTTTCTTTGGCTTACTTTTCATAATTTCTCACCCCTCTGTTACTTTTGTTAAATCTTATTGCTATTCAACACTTAACATGTGTTCTTTCATATTTTACCTCACCTCTCTTCTTTGTTTGTCCCCCTCTCGGTTTATTGTCTCTGTTCTTCATTCGCCTTTGTTCTCGCGCTCTTCTCTTTGTTAATTCCAGTGCTCTCGTTTGTTGCTGTTTTCCTTTTCCTCTCCTTTATCTGTTCCTCTCCTCTTCTCTTTCCTCTGCCCTTCGTGTATCGCCTTCCCATCACTCTTTACTACCGATAATTTATTCTCTTTCATTTTGTCTACTGTTCATCATTCACTCCATGGAATCTTTAACCCCATCACACCAAAGACGTGCTGTTCATTTTAATCAAGCTAACACCATACGATTTTTGTTCGTCTTCAGACCTATATTGACTTGGTGATGGCTACATATAACTTCTCAAAAAAGCTACTCTTAAGTAAAAAAAAATCGCCTGAAGGTAACACGAAAAAGCTGAGCAAGTGTAGAAATACAAAAAAGAAGTAAGGCCATACCAGGCTTCGCTAGCTGTGCGTGGAAAGCGTTCGGGAGCCACAGGGAATATAATACAGGGATTTGCTTTAATGCTACAGGCTGTTGCTGTACACGGTCTTTGGGCTATGGTATGGGCTATTGTTGTGCAGGGTGTTTGGGCTATGGTATGGGCTATTGCTGTGCAGGGTGTTTGGGCTATGGTATGGGCTATTGTTGTGCAGGGTGTTTGGGCTATGGTATGGGCTATTGTTGTGCAGGGTGTTTGGGCTATGGTATGGGCTATTGTTGTGCAGGGTGTTTGGGCTATGGTATGGGCTATTGTTGTGCAGGGTGTTTGGGCTATGGTATGGGCTATTGTTGTGCAGGGTGTTTGGGCTATGGTATGGGCTATTGTTGTGCAGGGTGTTTGGGCTATGGTATGGGCTATTGTTGTGCAGGGTGTTTGGGCTATGGTATGGGCTATTGTTGTGCAGGGTGTTTGGGCTATGGTATGAGCTGTTGTTGTGCAGGGTGTTTGGGTTATGGTCAGGGCTATTGTTGTGCAGGGTGTTTGGGCTATGGTATGGGCTATTGTTGTGCAGGGTGTTTGGGCCATGGTATGAGCTGTTGTTGTGCAGGATGTTTTGGTTATGGTCAGGGCTATTGTTGTGCAGGGTGTTTGGGCTATGGTATGGGCTATTGTTGTGCAGGGTGTTTGGGCTATGGCATGGGCTGTTGTTGTGCAGGGTGTTTGGGTTATGGTCAGGGCTATTGTTGTGCACAGTACTGAATGTGAACCCAGCGGACTGTAGGCCAAAGCTGTCCCTGTTTTACTGTTTACCATCCTCTTGTCGGTGGATAGGGACGGGATTAAGTTGCATTTGTATAACTGAGCAGTACCACCACCTCGTCACATAGGAGCCACCACCTGAAGGCATCCCCCACTAGCAACACAGCACATAACCAAACCGCAAAATATCATGGAGTATCATCATATTTCACGTTCTTTACCCCTCACTGCTGATGAAGAATATCAAAAAAAAAATCGTCAACCTTGATTTAGCAGAAATTTTCGTCCTGTTGCAGCCTCTCCCCTTGGGTAAGTGTCACAATGAGACAATACTTCAGCGGCTGTACTCTTGCATCCCATCCATAGCACTTCATCGTGATTAGCATTATGTTCTAGGGCTAATCTCATGTCAGAGAGTGATAATCGCTTGCTACAACTCGGGATCAAAGACTGGGAGAATATTAGCCCAAATTATAGTGCAACTGAGTAAAACAAGAAAATAACACAATAAATTAAAGAAAATGAGAAAGTATAAAGCAGAAGAAAAAAGAAGAAAGGGAAAGAAAAAAAAAAGGAAAGAGCACAGGGCACTGGTGGATCACTTTCCCTCTCAGTCACCCTTTTTTTAGTCAAGCAATACACCATAGCACAGCACACCACACCCCACTACACTGCACGGCATCACACCACGCAACATCACACCACACAACATCACACCACACCCCACCACACCACACAACATCACACCACACCACACCACGCCACACCACACAGCACTACACCACACTACATTACGCACCACACATCACACTAGTCAGGAATAATGAGTATGATGACGCCTAAGGATTGAAACCAGACATACACACACACACACACACACACACACACACACACACACACACACACACACACACATACACAACACACACACACACACACACACACACACACACACACACACACACACACACACACACACACACACACACACACACACACACACACACACACACACACACACACACACACACACACACACACACACACACACACACACACACACACACACACACACACACACACACACACACACACACAAACCAGGCTCCCCCGCCCCCCCCACACACACACTGGCCTGATGGCGTTGTTGGTGGGGTGAAAGGTTGGGAACTGGTCTCAGGAACGAATTCCAGACTTCCATCTATTTTTTTTCCTCACCCCAATATTCGATGGAAAGAAGCGGCGAGATGATGATGACGATATTGATGTCGCATACGATACTGATAATGAAACTGATGATGATGATGTCGACTACGATACTGATGATGAAATATGGTGATGATGATCATGATGAAGATGATGATGATAATGACTACGATATTGATGATGAAAATGATGTTATTACCATGATATGATGACGATGATGATGATGACGACGATAATGATAATAACGCTGAATCCGTAACAAAGGGCCACAAGAGACAGCCTTTGGAACAATTAACTCTTTTATTATTAATTTGTTCCAGATTATTGTTTTTTTGCAGGCTATTTCACACAGCTCAGTGGAAGAAAAAGACTACTCGACTATACACTACACATTCAGAGGAGTAGACTAGCACCAGTCGAGCACGGCAGTACTCCCGAGGTGGATGGAAAGCTGATGATAGGGAGTGCTGGAGCTCCCGTTTCATCAGCTCTCAGGACTAGTTCCTGACCATCCCATTTTGCTGAATTTTTTCAGTGTCTCAGTAACACAGAGAGTAGGCCAGCATGCTCTCCAATACAAATTTCTCTAACTATCTACACCAAACTATATGCACAGAACACACTACACTTCCTTTTCCAAAATTCAACAAAATTAATGGTGTCTCAACATTCAGCCTCGGAGTCCCCAGGGGGGAGGACCATAAATGCCCACACCTTCCGCCCCTCTCCCGGTGACGACTTGAGCTGCCTGGAATCACTGTCTGACTCACTTCTTCTTCATTTCTGCAACATTCGCGGCCTTTCCTCTAACTTTCGCTCTGTTGAGCACCACCTCTCCTCCTCTAAACCTCACCTTCTCTTTCTAACTGAGAATCAGCTGTCTGAGGCAACTGGCAGCAAACCCTTTTCTGTATCCTCCTACTTTCTCTATACTCATTTCAAAGCCAAAGGTGGCTGTTGTGTATATATACGCAACGACTTATCTTGCTCTCGTGTTCCTGAACTCGATTCTTCTGAATTTTCCACACTCTGGCTTCGGCTTTCCTGTCATTCTCTGACTAAATATATCTGTGCTGTTTACTTATCTCCTAATTCTACTGACTATCAAAAATTCCTCGACTATCTTACTTCTATCCATTTCTCCTTTTTCTGAAATCTCCATTCTAGGAGATTTCAATGTTCACCACCACCTTTGGCTCTTCTCTCCTTTCACTGATCCACCTGGTGAACAAGCCTACACCTTTTCTATCCTTAATGACCTAGAGCAGCTTGTACAGCACCCTACCCATATCCCAGACCGCCTTGGAATGAGCTCCAACATACTTGACCTCTTCCTTACAACTAATCCTTCTGCTTACACTGTTAATCTTTTCTCTCCGTTGGGCTCCTCCAATCACAACCTTATCTCCTTAACCTGTCCTATCACTCCGGTATGGCCTGTGGACCCTCCAGGGAAACGTCGTCTGTGGCATTTTGGAGCCACGGATTGGGAGGCACTCAGGCAGTACTTCTTTGATTTTCCCTGGAATGATTATTGCTTCCATGGCTGGGAGCCATCTGAGTGTGCCTTGCGCATTACAGAGGTTATTCTCTCGGGCATGGAAGCATACATTCCTTTCTGGTATCCTTTGTCTAACGCAAGAAAGTCTTGGTTTAATTACGCTTGTTCTAATGCTGTCTGCAACAGGGAGAGGGCCTACAAAAGGTACCAGAACCACCCCACCCCTGAATCACATCTTGTTTATGTTTCTGCTCGGAATCGTGCTAAGTCTGTTCTTCACTCTGCTAAAAATAATTTCATCCGTACTAAATGCTCTCAACTCTCCAACTCGAATTCTTCCTGCTCCTTCTGGCACCTTGCCAAAAACCTTTCTAACAACTTTACCTCATCATCCTTCCCTCCTCTTTTCTACTCTGATGGTTCTGTAGCTATTTCTTCTACTGATAAAGCAGATCTCTTTGCACAGACTTTCTCCTCCAATTCCACCTTAGACGATTCCGGTGCTGTTCCTCCATCACTTCCCCACTCTGACCTCCTCATGGCTAACATTAAAATTTATCCAGCTGATGTATTTTCTGACATCACTGGCTTCAATACTAACACGGCATATGGGCCTGATGGAGTCCCTCCTGTTGTTCTCAAGAACTGTGCTTCTGTGCTTACACCCTGCCTATTCAAACTCGTCTTTGTCTGTCAACTTGTACCTTTCCTTCTTGCCGGAAATTTGCTCTCATTCAGCCAGTCCCAAAGAAGGGTGACCATTCCCAACCCCCCAACTATCGTCCAATTACTTTAACGTCCTGTATTTCAAAAGTTTTCGTGTCAATTCTGAATAGAAAAATTTTAAGGCATCTTTCCTATCACAACCTTCTTTCTGATCATCAGTACGGGTTCAGTCAGGGACGCTCCACTGGCGATCTTCTCACCTACCTTTCAGACTCCTGGTCATCTTCCTTTCGGGACTTTGGCGAAAGCTTTGTCATTGCACTTGACATCTCAAAGGCTTTCGATCGAGTCTGGCATAAATCTTTAATTTCCAAACTGCCCTCTTACGGTTTCTATCCTTCTATCTGTGCCTTCGTCGCTAAAGTCGTTCTATTTTATGAAGGCAGTTTGGGTGGGACGCTCTGGGACCTCACACTGTTAGCTCTGTTGTCACATCGCCGCCGACACACTGTAATTATTTGTGTTCACCTCTCTCTCTCTCTCTCTCTCTCACTCTCCTATTTTAAGCTAGTAACTACTTATAAATGAATTTTAAACACTCTGTATAGATGTAATTCAATAAAAAAGCTGTAGTATAGTATAAATCTCATAAGACTTGTCAGCGTTGCCTTTGAGACGTTGTCAGGTGGTGACACGAGGGACAGCCCTGCATGAGTGGGTCATACTCGGTCAGTCTCCCGCCATGGAAGCTATTTAAAAAAAAAAAAAAACGCACCTATAGACTTTTACCTCAGGGGTGGTGTGGAAAAAAAGTCGAAAACAAGAGAAAATATTAAGAAAATACAATTAGTAGTAGTTAATATATAATATGAGAGAGAGAGAGAGAGAGAGAGAGAGAGAGAGAGAGAGAGAGAGAGAGAGAGAGCACGTGTGTGGCGACGATGTGGCAACAGAGCTAACAGAGTGAGGTCCCAGAGAGCCCCACCCAAACTGCCTTGATAAAATAGAACGACTGTAGCTTCCTTTCTGGTCATTCTATAGCCGCTGTTGTACATGGCCACCGTGTTCTCCTAGATCTATCAACAGTGGTGTTCCTTAGGGCTCTGTCTTATCACCAACTCTCTTCCTTTTATTCATCAATGACCTTCTAAGCTGTACATCTAACCCTATCCACTCATACACTGATGACTCCACCCTTCACCTTTCCATTCGATTCCCGCAACGCCCATCTCAGCAGTTACTTCAACAAACAAGGGATGAGGCTATGGCACACCTAATGTCTGACTTGGCTTGTATCTCTGACTGGGGTAAAAATAATCTGGTTGTCTTTAATGCATCTAAGACTCAGTTCTGACACCTATCAACCCGACAAAATCTTCCACAGGTATACCCACTAATATTTAATAATATTCAGCTTAATCCTGCACCATCCTTGAACATGCTTGGGGTTTCATTTACTCGGGACTTATCTTGGAAAGATCATATTACATCTCTTGTAAAATCTGCTTCCAAGAGACTGGGCGTGCTAAGCCGACTCCATTCTTTCTTTACCCCTGCACAATTGTTGACTCTATACAGGGGTTTTATCCGCCCCTGTGTGGAGTACAACTCTCATGTGTGGGGAGGCTCCCCACATACAGCTCTTCTTAATAGGGTGGAGTCAAAGGCTTTTCGTCTCATTAACTCTTCTCCTCTTACTGACTCCCTTCAACCTCTGTCTCTTCGCCGCACTGTTGCATCTTTATCTCTTTTCTATCGCTACTTTAATGGTCACTACTCCTCTGAACTGTCTGCATGCATTCCTCCACCATTACCACGGGTGCATAGCACCCGTCTGGCAGCAAACTCTCATCCCTTTTCTGTCCAACTCTCTAATGCAAGAGTTAACCATTACTCCCAGTCCTTCATCTATGCAACAGGTCAACTCTGGAACTGTCTCCCTCTGTCTGTATTTCCTGCTGCCTATGATCTCCGGTCTTTCAAACGCAGTGTGTCCAGGCATCTCGAAATGAATGGATCTTGAATTTGGCTCTCTATTGTATTTTGTTTTTTTCTTGGAAGGAACTGTTATTGCGAGCTCACGGCCTTTGGTTCCTACTTCCTCGCATTAAAAAAAAAAAAAAAATTCCCTCCCTAGCACTCTGTGACCACCATCATATTCTAGTGTTGATCTCTTGTTACAGCCGGAGATGAAGAGATAGTAATTGTAGGCCAAGTTAGAGTAAAAATGGTATAGTAGGAAATAACTAGTTAAAATCGTCTGTTGTAAGGTTAAATAAAACTATCCAAATGCACACTACCTGCAGCCAATGTGCTAAGGAGGCTGTCTGGCACCGCTTCCTTGCTAGTTTATCTATGTATCTACTACGCTAATATATTACTTCATGTCATGTATGCAAGAAATGGTGATATGAAATGAATATAGATGACATGCAGGAGTACATTAAGCTGTAACATGGATAATAAATAACTAAGAATGAGATATCACAATGCTTCATAACCAGCCAGAACACAACCCCAACCATTCCACAATAAACTCACACTCTTTCTTAAATAAGGACCTGAGGTGTACATTCGAGGGTGTTACAAGTGTACTAACCCAACCAGAATATGACCCTAACCAATACACACTAAACTCTCACCCTTACTGAAATGGGGACCTGGACTGTACATTCGATCGTGCCACAGAATCTCCTCACACAGCCAAATACAACTCTAACAAGTGCACACTCAACTCTCACTCTCACTGAAACAAGGGCCTGAAATGCAGAATCAATGAGTAACAAAGCCCCCTAACCCAACCAGACTACAAATCTTACCAATCCTGTTCGAACCTGTTTGATTTTGTTCCTGTAATTTTAAGGTAGTGTTAGCTACGTATTTTTAACTGCCTATTTCATTCCCTTTTTTGTCATTGCTATTTGTTTTAGACTCTATTCCTGTTTTCCCCCTTTTGAGCTTACGATGTGGTGTGGTTAGCTGCTCCCTTTGATTAAAATTTCCACTGCGCACTTTACCTTGATCTTCACGCAGACAAATGGACCTTTTGCCCCACCTCGTCGTAACAATACATCAAGGAGCACGGTAGCACTCCGTAAGTACGAATGTCACAGGTTCAAAATGGCGTCTTGTTCTATAGGGGATAGGAGCATTTGAGCGAAAACGGTCGCAAAGTCCAGTTCTCGGCTCATGAACTAAAAGATCTTCGCTATTCAAGTGCAAAACTACTTGTAAAGTCTTGCTAACCTTCGTAGGAGTCGCAAAATCGAACCGCAAAAATACAGAGTTTGTTCTTTCGTTCTTTCCTTCTTCATCATTCACAACTACAAAACAAAAAGGGCGTACGGGAGCGTACTATACACTAAAACGCTTCTTGTCAAGTGTAGAGATTTCTTTTCATGTATAGGGAAGCATTCAGGCTACGGTTCGCGAGTTACGGCCTGAAAACCACATAACGGTCACCAGTAAGTACGTCATTTTGAGCAATAGCGATTAGCTACAGCTCGTCTGCAGTTAAAGAACGTACCAAGACACTTCTATTCACCCTCGTTTTAGTCTTTGACTATGCTATGCATGTAAGAATCTAACACTTGCGTTATGCATAATCATACTGCCTCAAAAAATCATGAACTAGAAAACAAAAATTTTCTCCTAAAATGGTTGTTAAGAAGTAGCAATGGCAAAAGTGCACAGAAAAGTGATGAAAAAAGCACAGAAACAAGACAGCATTCAGGATGGGTGGAGATTTGCAGACCTATAACCATTAGTACATTCCACACTACAGCCACAGACTTGTAGCTGGTGGAATGTGGTAATGGGTATAGGTCTCCAAATCTCCTACCATCCTGAATGCTCTCTTGTTTCTGTGCTTTTTTCATTTCTTATCTGTGACTTTTGCCATTCCTACTTCTTAACAATCATTTTCGAAGAAAACTTGTTTTATACACATATAATCCTTTGCGATAAGTGGAAATGTTGGGTGGGAGACAGACACAGGTTTGAGTTTGAATTTTTTATATTCTGTAACGATTTTTATATTCTGTAACGTTTTATATTCTGTAACGTTTGTTATATTCTGTAACGTCTCGGGCAACACAAACCCAAAACCCATCCTTCCCACCCAACATTTTCATTTGTACCAATGGACCATCTAGGGTAACAATATCTTCTCTTACTCTGTTAATAACTATTACAAATGTTGTATACTGAATCAGTAAAAAGCTTTAGTTACAAGTTTTGGAGTTTTTTCAGCTGGGGAAATAACGAATGTGCATACATCTATAAAGCCTCTTCAATTAAATGATACTGAAAAAGAACAATATCCTATTAACGAGAGAAAAGTGCACTTGCAAGTTTCCGATCTTCAGCTGCAGAAAAATCAACTTGCGCTTCAACAAAATAATGAAACCAATTCAGTTAAATGATACTGTAAAAGAATAGTTCGTCCTGAGGCCAAGAGAATAATCCAATAGCAAGTTTTGGAGACTTTTCAATGGCAAGGAGAGTTGGCTGCACATACGTCAAGTAAAAACAGTCCAGAGTTTATCCGAAGGCCAAGATTTTGAGTCATCACGATTCCTCAAACAGCAAGAAGTGCAACTGAGAAGTGAAAAGTTATAATTAAAGTTGTGGCGGTAATAAGGAGTCCTAGGAATTTTGAGTGGCTGGCCAGGCCACATACAAGGACATACTCAGCAGGACACACACACTTAACTGGACACAAACACACACACACACACACACACACACACACACACACACACACACACACACACACACAAGCTACAGATGGCAGAACAAAGATATGGCAGGGGCGGGGGACTGGAGAGGTGTGAGAATATATGGTAAGAATGGGATTAAATATAATACACTTGTACGTCAATGAGTTCCAAATGGTTAATTAAGCTCAGGGGAGATATTTCTTACTGATGTGGTAAAAACAAAATCGATTTCCTCTGATGTACAAAAAAATCTTCATACCCTTCACTTCCTACCCTGCCCCTCCTCAGTAACGATTCCATCTATACCTCGTGAATGCCTAACCAAACACTTTTATACCTCTCTGTCTGCTATATGTCAGCCTTTGACTCATCTTTCCTTCACTTCTCCCAAACTCCCACTCTCCTTACCCCATCAGTGCCCATCTTCTTTACCTCTCTTCCCTTTTTCCTTCCTCTTCCTTCAGTTCCTCACCCTAGGTGTTCTCCCCCCATACCTTCTCTTCCTTTTTTAACTCCCCTCTCCTGTCTCTTTTCTCCCTCCTTTCTCTCTCCACCTTCTTTGACCTCTTCATCACATTTCCCTTTCTTCCCTCCTTCATCTTACCCTCTGTATCCTCCTCTCACCATACTCATCACCTCCCGTCTTCTTCCATCTTTCACTTTTCAGTCTTCTTCCCTTCTCCTTTCCGTTTCTCCAACCTTGGCTTCTTCTCTACCCCTTCCCTTTCTCCTTCCTTCCTTACCCCTTACTCTCTCTCCTCCCCCTTCTTCCCCTTACTTCTTTCCTCTTTCCTTTTCTCCTTCCCTCCCCTCCCCTTCTTCCTCTTCTTACCTTATCCCTTACCACTCTACGTCCCCTTTACTTCCTCTTTCTTCCTTCACCTTACTTTTTCTCGTCCTTCTCCTCTCTTCTCCTCCTTCCCTCATTCCACTTACCCTTCTTCCCCATTTCTCACCGTCTCATGCATGGCGTGAGAGATCTCTTAATGAGGCGTGTGTCCCTCTCAACGACTTAACATCTTCATTTAATCCAACTCTCGCCCTCATCACCTTAATGCACATCTCATCCTTCTTTAATTTTTTTCTTCTCCTCCACCTCCTCCATATTTTCCTCCTCCTCCTCCTCCTTCCTCTTCTTCCTCCTCCTCCTTCTGTTCTTCATACACTCTTCGTCCTATTACTCATCTTCATCCTTCTCTCTTCTTATTTTTCTTACTACTACTACAACTACTAATTTTTTTGGCAATCCAATTATATCACCTCCAAGTCTTTCATTCCTCTTCTCTTTTATTTTCTTTCTTTCCTCCTCTTCTCTTCGTCCTCTTTCTCCTCTTCTTCCTGTTTGTTTTCTTTCTCTACGTTTTCCATTTTCCTAATTTTTGTCCTCTGCTTCTAATCATCCTTTCCTGAGAGAGAGAGAGAGAGAGAGAGAGAGAGAGAGAGTGTGTGTGTGTGTTTTTGTTTCTTGCCGGAATCGAAAGATTCGGCAAGCATGTTGGGCAGTTCCGTATGTATATCTGTCTGTTCTCTAAAGGTCACAATTTTGTGCCAATCGTTCTGAAAAAAATCAGAAGATAGATATCCATAAACCCTAAAAGTCTATTGTTTTTTTATCAAAATCTGTCAAAGGCCCTGGGCTGGGTGGGAAGTGAAACCCCTCAATGGCCGTCGGTCCGGAAATCGTCGGGACCCAGTGGCCGGCCCAGGCACCATTTTTTTTTCAAATTTCGAAAATCGAAATTTTCTTCTTTCTAGACTGAAAAGAAACGTCTGGCGCACTTTGCATTGCAATTCTAAGCTTCCTAGACTGTAGCACCAGTCAAGCAGGGCAGTACTCCCAAGGTGGATGGAAAGCTGATGATAGGGAGAGCTGGAGCTCCCGTTTCATCAGCCCTCGGGATTAGGTCCCGACCATCCCCCTTTGCTGAACTTTTTCAGTGTCTCAGTAACACAGAGAGTAGACCAGCATGCTGTCCAATACAAGTTTCTCTAACTATCAACACCAAACTACATGCACTGTACACACCACACTTCCTTTTCAAAATTTAAAAAGAAAAAATGGCATCGAATAACATAGCCTCGGAGTACCCAGGGGGGGGACCATAAATGCCCCCACCTTCTGCCCCTCTCCCGGTGACGACTCAAAGTGCCTGGAACCACTGTCTGACTCTCTTCTTCTTCATTTCTGCAACATTCGCGGCCTTTCCTCTAACATTCGCTCTGTTGAGCACCACCTCTCCTTCTCTAAACCTCACCTTCTTTTTCTAACTGAGACTCAGCTGTCTGAGGCAACTGACAGCAGACCCTTTTCTGTATCCTCCTACTTTCTCTATACTTATTTCAAAGCCAAAGGTGGCTGTTGTGTATATATACACAACAACTTATCTTGCTCTCGTGTTCCTGAACTTGATTCTTCCGAATTCTCTACACTCTGGCTTCGGCTTTCCTGTCATTCTCTGACTAAATATATCTGTGCTGTTTACTTATCTCCTAATTCTACTGTTTTAACTATCTTACTTCTACGGTTGGAACACATTCTATCCATTTCTCCTTTCTCTGAAATCTCCATTCTAGGAGATTTCAATGTTCACCACCACCTTTGGCTCTCCTCTCCTTTCACTGATCCACCTGGTGAACAAGCCTACACCTTTTCTATCCTTAATGACCTAGAGCAGCTTGTACAGCATCCTACCCGTATCCCTGATCACCTTGGAGAGAGTTCCAACATACTTGACCTCTTCCTTACAACTAATCCTTCTGCTTACACCGTTAATCTTTTCTCTACGCTGGGCTCCTCCGATCACAACCTTATCACCTTAACATGTCCTATCGCTCCAGTACGTCCTGGGACCCTCCAAAGAAACCTTCGTCTGTGGCACTTTGGAGCTGCGGACTGGGAGGCCCTCAGGCAGTACTTCTTTGATTTTCCCTGGAATGATTATTGCTTCCATGGCTGGGAGCAATCTGGGTGTGCCTTGCACATTACAGAGGTTATTCTTTCGGGCATGGAAGCATACATTCCTTTCTCATATCCTTTGACTAATGCACGAAAACCTTGGTTTAATCACGCTTGTTCTAATGCTGTCCGCAACAAGAAGAGGGCCTATAAAAGGTACCGGAGCTAACCCACCCCTGAATCACATCTTTTATACGTTTCTGCCCAGAATCGTGCTAAGTCTGTTCTTCGCTCTGCTAAAAATAATTTCATCCGAACTAAGTGCCCTCAACTCTCTAACTCGAATTCTTCCCGCTCCTTCTGGCACCTTGCCAAAAACCTTTCTAACAACTTTACCTCATCATCCTTCCCTCCTCTTTTCTACTCTGATGGCTCTGTAGCTATTTCTTCTACTGATAAAGCAGATCTCTTCGCTCAGACTTTCTCCTCCAATTCCACCTTAGACGATTCTGGTGCTGTTCCTCCATCACGTCCCCCCTCTGACTTCTTCATGGCTGACATTAAAATTTCTTCAGCTGATGTATTTTCTTCTGTCACAGGCCTCAATACTAATAAGGCATATGGGCCTGATGGAGTCCCTCCTGTTGTTCTCAAGAACTGTGCTTCTGTGCTTACACCCTGCCTGGACAAACTCTTTCACCTTTGTCTGTCAACTTGCACCTTTCGTTCTTGCTGGAAGTTTGCTCTCATTCAGCCCGTCCCAAAGAAGGGTAACCATTCCCAACCCTCTAACTATCGTCCAATTGCTTTAACATCCTGTATCTCAAAAGTTTTCGAGTCTGTTCATAATAGAAAAATTTTAAAGCATCTTTCCTATCACAATCTTCTTTCTGATCGTCAGTATGGGTTCCATCAGGGACGCTCCACTGGCGATCTTCTTACCTACCTTTCAGGCTCCTGGTCATCCCCCTTTCGGGACTTTGGCGAAAGCTTTGCCAATGCACTTGACATCTCTAAGGCTTTCGATCGAGTCTGGCATGGATCTTTAATTTCCAAACTGCCCTATTACGGTTTCTATCCTTCTATCTGTGCCTTCATCTCCAGCTTCCTTTCTTGTCATTCTATAGCCGCTGTCGTAGACGGCCATCGTTCTTCTCCTAGATCTATTAACAGTGGTGTTCCTCAGGGCTCTGTCCTATCACCAACTCTCTTCCTTTTATTCATCAATGACCTTCTAAGCTGTACATCTAACCCTATCCACTCATACGCCGATGACTCCACCCTCCACCTTTCCATTCGATTCCCGCAACGTCCATCTCAGCAGTATTTTCAACAAGCAACGGATGAGGCTATGGCACACCTAATGTCTGACTTGGCTCATATCTCTAACTGGGGTAAAAATAATCTTGTTGTTTTTAATTCATCAAAGACTCAGTTCTGACACCTATTAACCCGACAAAATCTTCCACAGGCATACCCACTAATGTTTGATAATATTCAGCTTAATCCTGCATCATCCTTGAACATGCTTGGGGTTTCATTTACTCGGGACTTGTCTTGGAAAGATCATATTACATCTCTTGTAAAATCTGCTTCCAAGAGACTGGGTGTGCTAAGCCGACTCCGTTCCTTCTTTACCCCTGCACAATTGTTGACTCTATACAGGGGTTTTATCCGCCCCTGTGTAGAGTACAACTCTCATGTGTGGGGAGGCTCCCCACATACAGCTTTTCTCAATAGGGTGGAGTCAAAGGCTTTTCACCTCATTAACTCTCCTCCTCTTACTGACTCCCTTCAACCTTTGTCTCTTTGCTGCACTGTTGCATCTTTATCTCTTTTCTATCGCTACTTCAATGGTCACTGCTCCTCTGAACTGTCTGCATGCATTCCTCCACCCCTACGACGGGCGCGTAGCACCCATCTAGCAGCAAACTCTCATCCCTTTTCTGTCCAACTCTCTAATGCAAGAGTTAACCGTTACTCCCAGTCCTTCATTTATGCAACAGGTCAACTCTGGAACTGTCTCCCTCTGTCTGTATTTCCTACTTCCTATGATCTCCAGTTCTTCAAACACAGTGTGTCCAGGCATCTGGAAATGATCGGATCCTGAATTTGGCTCTCTCTTATATTTTGTTTTTCTCTTGGAAGGAATAGTTTTGCAGGCTCGTTGCCTTTGGTTCCTTCTTCCTTACATAAACAAAACAAAAAAATTCTGTGCTTCGCAATGAAGCAAAATGACTGCCTACACTGCCGGTGAAAACTAAGCAGACAAAATTGGATCCATCCTGCAAGCACTCTAATGCCCACACACCAGTGAAAACTAAGCAGACACAATCAGATCCATCCAGCAGGTGCTCTGCCTTTGGTGATTTCATGTTGTTTGCAGACCAACCCAGTGTGTATGGCCAAGCAATCCCATCAACCCCAGGCAAGTAACCGCCCATTCAGGGCTGTCCCATGTAGTGAAACGATGTTCCCTTGTGGCTGACAGTGCCTCACCACAGTGAGGTGCATAGAAAAATGTTGAGGTCTAGTTCCTGAGTGGATACTGCATTTTCATTTCTCCACCCAGTTATCAAAGGCACCATTGTAGGCTTCCCATCACCCAGTATTTCTCTGCTAAGTATACACATACATTAGACGGGAGGAAGAGGAGGAGGAGGAGAGGAAGAAGGAGAAGGGACACTTTACGACTCTGGCTAGGCGCGATGCTCGTTTGTTTCGCCCACGTTAGAAAATTAAGTCAGTCCCCAAGAGACCTTCTCACCATCACTCCTCCCCCTTAGCCCCCATTAACCCCCCAACACGGCCTCCTCATCTATAATTTCTTTCAACTTTTGAGAGCACCTTAGTTCCAAAGGTTATATCCAACACCTCCAGTGGAAATGGCCTACCCTCTCCTGTTCTTCTCTGCAACTCTTTCCTCCCCCTCTCCTTTCCTCTCTCTAGCTCCCCCTCGCCTCCTCTCACACCTCTTTCTGTTCCTTTGCCCTCCCCTCCATCCTTATTCTCCTCTTTGGATTCCTCCCTTCCATATTTCCTATTTTAATAAGAAACGTCTTTTAATTATCACCCATCTAGCGAGCCAATAATGTAATCGCCTGTGTCAGCGAGGGTGTTCCAAAAATATCTCAAATTCAAGTGGGCAAATTGTACCCAAAATCTGTGGGCAATATCCCAGGATACATGACTTGTTTTTTAATAATTTTAGAGAAGCTGTGATGATATGCCTTTGATTACCAGATGATCTTGCAAGCAATAATGCCCTCTAACTTTGTTTGTTAGCTTGCCATTATTCACCATTTTCTATTGTGCCCTCAACGAAAAGAACGGCCATTTAAAGAGTAAGTATTAGAAATTATTCAAAGGCCTCTTACACTCAATGACCTGCGCCAACATAATACTCCTGACTTAAGGGTTCTGAATGCTAATGTGATAGTTAAGTTAGTAGGAGTAAACAGCGAAACGGCGATGATACGTTTCAGACTACCAGAAGATTATTGATTTAGTTTTTTAGTGATGGCAAGCGACACACATTCGTGGGCGAATTCATTGGTTTTATTATTGGTTGTTGTTATTCCTTTCCTTTAGATTTTCCTCTTCCTATTCTTTTCTTGTATTGTGTCCACACCTTCTTTGCGCTCCTTTCATCTCCTCCTCCACCACACCAACCCGTCCTCAATCTTTCACTCCTCCCTATATTCTCCTACTATCTTCTATCACACTTCAACTATTTTTTTTTTTTTTCCTTGTAACAATGTTTACAGCTAAGGTATGAAATGCCTCTACTACCCCCCACCTCCGATTTTTTTACAATTCATCACACCTTCACAGTACATTATATATATATATATATATATATATATTTTCTATCACGATTTATAACCTACACATATAATACTTACGTCATACATTTTCCCTACTGGTATTTCTAACTCACCATTATACTATTTCCTTAGATTATATATCATTTCCTACCTCTTGTTTTCTTTTTTTCTTTTTAACTGAGAGGATTTTTACTTAGAAAATATTTGTTATTTCCCATCAGTGTTGCCCACTTATCTCTGCAATGTCCACACAGATTTTATATCGATCTATTATATATATATATATATATATATATATATATATATATATATATATATATATATATATATATATATATACCGGTATATATATATATATATATATATATATATATATATATATATATGTGTGTGTGTGTGTGTGTGTGTGTGTGTGTGTGTGTGTGTATTTCTCCTACATGTATACTTTCAACACCTTAATTATTCACTTCAGTTATTTACTATTTCCGGTTCACATATCCAGCTCATCTGTATATTGTCAACTTATATCATATTGATATTTTTTTCTATCAGTTTTGTACTAATAATTCCCATGCATAATATCTACTCAGAGTTTTTAATATTCTTCCTACTGGCATCAGTACTTTCCAGCATCTGCAACTTGCACTTTTACTGCGTCCTTAAAATTAAGCTTTTCCAACCACTGATATGAACTTTACATTCTTCCCTTGACTAACACATTATTTTTTCTACAATTATACCCAACTCTCAGCAATAACATTCAGATAAATTACACTTTTACTACCATTTCCTACTCACGTTAACAATATTTTGGTTATTCTTATTTATGCTCTATTTCCAGCTCACCGCTGTATTTGCTATAGCCTACCAGTGTTTCTGTCTCACCTGAATAATATTTGCTTCGATCATTTTCTTTTTCCATAGTGCACTCAGTTTAACATGAACCAGATTTTCGTCCTTTTGAAGCTTATTTCACGCAGCTCAGTGACAGAAAAAGACAACACTACGGCTCTCATCCTTTCCAAAGCATTTCTTTGTGACCAGCATCTTGTTCTATTGTTATTCTCTTATTACAATTCAACATTCCAGATTAACAGACAGTAATTTTGAGCCAAGTTAAAATAAATGGAGTATAGCAAACATGTTTCTCTCCGACCACTTTTCTCAACTCAGCTCATCTCAAGTGCCTCCATTCTCCCATTAACTCGGTCCCAATTTCGCTGGCCTATTTTTCCCAGCTTCATTCTTCCCACCTATTATTTCCCCAGACATTAGGCAGCTCAAGAAACGTCTGATCCCGTCCCTGGCAGCTAAGACGGAGATTAAGACCCTCGATTTTTGCCGGAGAGGGGAAGGAGTCGGAGGAAAGAGGAGAAGAGAGGGAAGTGTGAGGGAAGAGGAAAGAAAAAAGAAGACATGGAAAGAGGTGGGATGGAAGAAGAATGTAGAGGAGAAAGGAAGAGAGAGAGGGAGGAAGGGAGGAAGAGGCGAGAGGAAAAGAATAGTAACTGGGAGGGAAGAGGAAAGGAAAGAGGGGGAAGTGAGAGGGAAAATGGAAAGAAGTGGGAGGGAAAATGGAAAGAGGAGTTAGGAAAGACTGAAAGAAGAGAGACAGAAGAAAGAAAGAAGTGAGCAGGATGATGGTCAGGAGGAAGGAAAAGAAGAAAGGAAGATGTGAAGAGTAAGAAGGAAGAGGAGATGGGACAAAATGTGGTAGGGAAGAGGGAAAGAGCTGAAAGGGAAGGGAAAAACTAGAGGAAAGAGAAAAAAGTGGGTGGGAAAGGAAAAAACTGTTTGGCAGGGAAAGAAGGAAATGATAGCAGATAAGACAACAGCAATGAGATGAAGTGTAATGACAGAAATGGAGAAGAGAGAGAAATGTGGAGCCTTACTGAAGAGGAAATGAGAAAAAGAAAACAAACAACAAAAGAAAAAGAAACGTGATGAGAATAAAGGAAGTGTCAGAAAATGTGAGGGTGAGGGGATGACTTGTATAGGAAGAAGTGGAAAAGTGACAAGGAAGAAAGTAATGAGAGGAAAACTGAGAGACGAGGAGGAAAGAATTAAGGAAATAGTGAAAAAGCCCATGGGGATGAAAATGCCAGGAAAATGTGAAAAAAGGGAGGAAAGGAAGTGTGACAAGTAAGAGAAGTGAGGAGAGGGGAGATGAGGAAGACCATTTTGGTGTGAGAGGAGAAGGGAGACCACAAAGAACTGAAGAAAGGAGGGAAAAGATGATGAAAAGGAAAGCAAGTAACAGCAGGGAAAAAAGGTGTGGTGGGGGGAGACGAGAGGGGAAAAAGCGATAGTTGAAAAGAATGACTGAAACTCTGACAACAGATATCGTTCGAATCGTTATAGTAAAGTTGCCTATACTCTTTTTACTTTAACTGTGTGTGTGTGTGTGTGTGTGTGTGTGTGTGTGTGTGTGTGTGTGTGTGTGTGTGTGTGTGTGTGTGTGTGTGTGTGTGTGCTTTACTTACTCCTCCGCACAGCTCCCTAGTAGTAAAGGTAGTAGTAAAGCCTGTAGTTAACTCCACTGGTTAATAATTTTCTCTAAAGCTGAATAAAATCGTCTGGAGATAGCAAGTGGGAGGCTGCTGTGAGGGTTATTTTAATTATTTATTTATTCATTTGTTTATTTCCTTACCTAACGAGGATCCTTCACCCAACTCAGCTCAGTTAATGATCAAGTGTAAACATACTGGAGAGTCAATTAGTCACCAAATCAAGAAAACTCATTCTAACCTCATAACAAAGGTCCATCGATGTTCAGGCAAAAGCAATTTCGTATTCAAATTGTGGGAGTGACCCAGTGCCGTCACATTAAAACAAACCGACTATATAAATAAGGTGAAGAGGTCATGGGATGCGAGTCGGTCCGGGAGAAAAATTACGTAAAAATATCTGTGCATTTACTCTGAGCGCCTAACCTGTTAATCACTGAGCATAATACCTTTGCAACTGCTCAATATTCTGCAAATGAGCTATTCATCCAACTCTTTCAAGTATGGTGATGTCTTTTATCTTATTTTTGCACCACCATTCACTCACTCCATGTACTACTACCTTCTGGCGACTCTACAGTGACTGATAAGGTAGATGGTTTCCTGAAAAACTGGAAGCCATTTTCTACGTTGGGTGGTAACCATATAACCAAATGTATACCCGATGGTCTAGTGGGTTAAGGCGCTCCAGTTCACTGTGGCCCAATAAGGTTTAAATCCTAGAACCGTTGCAGTTTATTGTTCCCATAATGCTGCTCACGGTCGAGTAACTGTGCACTATCTCCTTAAAGGTCTAAACTGAGTAGCCTAACCCCAACGCCTATCCTGCTAACAGCTTAATAAGGGACTGGATGACGAATGGATGGATGGATGCAAACTCCTCAAAATTTTACTTACTCTAGCAGACCCGCTTGTAATAAACGGGTACAGGTATACAGAATCATAATTTACCCTTTCTTCCCCCCCCCTCAAAAAAAAAAAAAAGTAAAATTGCTTGTTGATAGCAGTGTGCTGGGCTCCGGGGTTCGGTTCACTGGGTGTCAGAATGCACCGCTCAGTCTCAGTATTTCTCGTGAGCAGGTGGGTCAGTATTTATGTCCACAACTGTACATGCCGCTAGTGGGCGAGTGGCTAGAAATACGTAGTAGGAGTGACAAGCTAACGAATATTATAGTCTCCAGGAGGTAAAGGAAATTGGAGGGTATCTGATAATCTAACTGCATCAATGGACAATGGCTGTGCACTTTCTCTTGAAATACAAAAATATCCTATAATTATCTATCACCAAAATATACCTACTTTCGCTCAGTACTTTCCCAGTCTACCCTCTGGCCCCTTCACCTCGTAGGGGATAATATGGGATTGTCTTCTTCCTTATTATATATATATATATATATATATATATATATATATATATATATATATATATATATATATATATATATACATATTGTTACGGAACAGAGAAAGATAATGTACACTTTAAGTGAGAATACTAAAAATCACTACTGTCCCGTAAAGTTCCAGGTTCAAAACAAAAGAGTTAGGTAAAATTACAAGTTAAAGTTCAATGCTCAAACTAACAACAAAACATTCAGGACTCATAAGGATAATGTAATGGCAAAAAACAGGTTAAATATATGGTTAACTGCAATAGCCTCTATTAACATGAAATTAGCAAGAGTAAATTTACCTAAGTCAGCCCTGATAAAATGAAAATACACTGGGTAATGCTCAGTTAATGCAAGATAAATTATTACAGATACAAAATAGTATTAAAACTGGCTGACAAAATGAATCCTACATAAATTACAAAAACTTCACTAGGCCTACAAATTAAACTTATGCTATACAGTACAAGAACAAAATGCAACAACACTTATACTCAAATTACACAACTGCTAGATGGTTGGAGACTTCCTGAGCACTCAATAATAATTGTACAGGGGAGGACAGAATGTGAACTAAATGAGGAGTAGATCTAAGTGGCAATGATGCAGAGACTGAGCTCATTATATAGGGCCTGATACAACTTGTAAGAAGGACGAGCAAATGAAGCCATGGGGACAAAGAGTTGACAATCCCGCACTGAACAACAGAAAGGACGACTTACTCTACTATAACGGTAGAAGGGGGGGGACTGAGGCAGAACACGCTCGTGATCAAACATGCAGCATACTGTGCGTTAAAATTACACAAAGGATGATGAAATCATAGGCTATGTAACACCTCCCCACAAAGAAAAAAGAAATTTACAAAGGAAATTTCTTATTACTCTAAAACAATCTGTCTAAAGCCTAGATAAGCAATCTGCAATAACATTTTCTTTCCCCTTGACATGTTGTATGTCAAATGAATACTCCTGAAGAAGTAAACTCGATCTTGTCAATCTCTGATTTTTATCTTTAAACTTACTAAGGAATTTCAGTGGGTTATGATCGGTATAAATGACTATGGGGTCAAAACCAGAACATAAATAAAATGAAAAATGCTGTAAATCCAAAATCAAGGCCAAAAGCTCTTTCTCAATAGTTAAGTAGTTCTTTTGAGGTGGAGTGAACTTCTTACTGTAATAAGATACAGGGTGTTCAGTCATAGGTACTTGCCAGTATCCCTTTAACAAATCAAACTTACTTATGTACCTAGCCTTTCCGATCTTATCTATGCAATCTTCCACACGAGGGAGAGGGTAAGTGTCTGTTTTGGTGATCTGATTAACACGTCTGTAGTCGATGCAAAGCCGCTGTGACCCACCTGGCTTAGGGACTAGAGTGACAGAACTCCACTCGCTCTGACAGGGCTCAATCATCTTGTGGTCCAACAGGTAGCCAAGCTCCTTCTGGATGAGAGGAACTTTGACTGGGTTCACACGGTAAGGAGGCAGTTTAATTGGCTTTGCGTCTCCAACATCGACATCATGCATCAACACAGTGGTTCTTCCTGGAGTGGCACGGAACACTTGCGGGTACTCCTGCAGTAATGCAGAAAACTCTTGCCTTTCCTTGGGAGGTAGATGAGAAAGCTTAGTCTGGAGATCATTCATGATATCATGATTCTTCCCCAAACTATCACTCAGGCTCATACTGCATGGGAGAGCTTCACTTGCAGACTCGGGTGGAACAGCTACAGTGCAGACTGGATTATTTTCGTCCCGCCTCTGATATAACTTTAGCATGTTGATGTGACAAAGTTGCTTGTTCTTTCTACGATCTGGTGTGGCGATGACATAGTTGACATCACTGAGTTTCTTCTCCACGAAATAAGGACCACTAAACTTGGCTTGAAGAGGTTGCCCATGAACTGGTAGCAGAATCAAAACCTGATCTGGCTGAAAGTGGCGTAACCTGGACTTCTTATCATACCAAGTCTTCATCTTCTCCTGAGCAGCTCCTAAATTCTCTCTCGCCAGCTGTAAAGCAGTGGACAGCTGTTCTTTGAACTTCATCACATACTCCAGCAGGTTGACGTCATCTTCCTCCGACAGCCAGCATTCCTTGAGTAACTTAAGGGGTCCTCTTACTTCATGGCCAAACAGTAGTTCAAAAGGTGAGAAGCCCAGTGATTCATTTGGAGATTCTCTTGCGGCAAACACAACGAATGGAAGACCTTTATCCCAGTCTTTCTGATGTTCCAAACAGTATTTCTTGAGCATCGATTTGAGTGTTTGATGATATCTCTCCAACGCTCCTTGAGTCTGGGGACGGTAAGCTGAAGACGTGATCTGGGTGATGCCCAACTCTTTCAGAGACTGCTTGAAAACATTTGACATGAAATTACTTCCTCGGTCTGACTGTACCTCCTTGGGCAGACCAAACTTTGTGAAGAACCCTAGCATTTCCTTAACCACGTTCTTTGCTGAGATATTTCTAAGTGGAATGGCTTCAGGATAACGAGTAGCCATATCAATCAGGGCCAACACATAAGAAAATCCTGAAGAAGTCTTAGGAAGAGGGCCCACAATATCCACCAACACACGGGTGAAAGGCGCCTCAAAAGAAGGAATGGGAACTAGAGGTGCAACCTTTTCGGTCTGATTACACTTCCCCACAACTTGACAGGTGTGACAAGACTTACAATACCAGGAAACATCCCTGAAGATACCTGGCCAGTAGAAGTGTTTCAAAATGCGTGCCACAGTCTTCCTCACTCCAAGGTGTCCTGCCAAACTGGAATCATGAGCCACTCTAATGATATCCTGCCTACAAACACGAGGGATGACAACTTGATGTACAACCTCCCATTCACAGTCGGCTGATATTGTTGGGGGTCTCCACTTCCTCATAAGTACTTCTGACTTTATATAATAACAAGTAGAAGCACCGGCTGACTCTTCCTCACTGCAAGCAGAGTTAGCTAGACCTTTCAACTCAGGGTCAGCAACCTGCAACTCAACCAACTCTTGACGAGACAAATTATCAACACTACGGGGTACTGCCTCATCTGGTGAGTGGTCCAAATTAGCAAGAAAAGTGTCAGCTAGGATAACATCATCATCATCATTATCCTCTAAATCACCAGTAACTTTAGACTTAGCCCTAGTGACAGCACATGCAGGGAACACATCAGGGACATCACAATCATGGGACGCAGCCACTGGCTCACTAGACAACTGAGGAGCTGGACACACTTGACTTCCACCAATATCATTTCCAAGTAAGAAAGTTACACCTGACATTGGGAGTGTCTCAACCAACCCAACCATAACGGAACCATTAACAAAACCAGACTCTAAATTCACTCTGCACAGAGAGACAGAGAAGTAATTATTCCCTACACCTTGTAAGATTACAGTTTCATCAGAGGAATTAACATTAGAGCCTAGAACACTGGTCAGCATAAGGGATTGGCAAGCACCTGTATCACGATATATTTTAACTGATTTCCTGTCATTACTGTCCAGAGGACTGACAAAACCATCAGACAGGAAATTAGCACATGAACTCTTGAGAGTGTCACCCACGTTACTGCTCAAAAGAGGAGCTCCATCATGAGAATTTAAGTTACCCCTCAAAGCAGGTTCAGTTAACTCAGTTAAAGAATTCTGGGAACTCTCAAGAGTGGACACTAGACCAACTGACTGAATATTTAAAGACTCCTTTTTGTTCACATCACGCTGTCTCCTGAAACATTTCTCCGTAGTATGACCAAGCTTACTACAATAAGTACATTTACTTTTCTGAAATCTAGAGGTGGAGCTGGTATTTACTTCCTGAGAAACATCATCTTTATTCTCTTTCCTGTTACCTGTACTCTGAGTAGAGGCAACGTACTTACTCTCAGCTTTCTTTTTTTCTCTAGAATATCTCTTGTGAGTGAGAACATATTCATCAGCTAAAACTGCAGCATCAGACAAATTATTTATTCTTTTCTCATCAAGATATAGGCTTACATCTTTATAAATACACCTCTTGAAGTCCTCCAGCAAAATCATCTGCTTAAATTTACTAAAATCAGAATCCACATTCTTAGAATTTAACCACTGCTCTAACAGATCTTCTTTGATTTTTGCATACTCAACATGGGATTGCTTATCTTGCTTGTAAGTTGTCCTAAATTTTACTCTATAGGCTTCAGGAACAAGTTCATAGGCCTTAAGAATCAAGCTCTTAACTACATCATAATTATCAGATTGATCCTGAGGCAAAGATGCATAAGTTACTTGAGCTTTACCGGTGAGAACAGTTTGAAGGAGTACTGGCCAATACTCCTTGGGCCAATTAAAACCTGTAGCTACCCTCTCAAACAACTGAAAATACTTTGTTAAATCTCATTCATTAAAAGGAGGGACAAGTTTAACATTTTTAGCCACATCAAAATCATCAGAGCTAGATGATCCAGTTCCACCTTGTTTCATGCGATACTCATGGTCTGCCTGAATCCTAGCAAGTTCAATTTGTGCCTGAGCCTGTACCTGTGCCTCTTGAATACGAGCATTTGCCTGAAATTCAGCCTCCTTAACACAAGCCTCCTTAGCCTGAGACTCAGCCTCCTTAGCACGTGCTTGAAATTCAGCTTCCTTCACACGAGCCTCCTGCAGGGCTAGCTGTAACTTAGCTAATTCAATCCGCGTTTGCTCATTTGGAGGAGTTACATTAAACAAGCTTTCATTAATCATGTCAACAATTTGATCTTTAGAATGATGAGAGCGAACAGCAATTCCCAATTGTTGAGCAACAAGCTTAAGTTCATTCTTTGTTCTGTTTTCTACATCACACACTGTTTGCACATTTGACAAAAAATCTTTGGCTTCATCAAGTGTAGTAATAGTAGACATCATGAATAAATCACAGTCACAAAATATCAAGCAATATCCTTATGATAATATCCTGAATATCCTGATAAGAGGTCGCCAAATTTATGTTACGGAACAGAGAAAGATAATGTACACTTTAAGTGAGAATACTAAGAGTCACTACTGTCCCGTAAAGTTCCAGGTTCAAAACAAAAGAGTTAGGTAAAATTACAAGTTAAAGTTTAATGCTCAAACTAACAACAAAACATTCAGGACTCATAAGGATAATGTAATGGCAAAAAACAGGTTAAATATATGGTTAACTGCAATAGCCTCTATTAACATGAAATTAGCAAGAGTAAATTTACCTAAGTCAGCCCTGATAAAATGAAAATACACTGGGTAATGCTCAGTTAATGCAAGATAAATTATTACAGATACAAAATAGTATTAAAACTGGCTGACAAAATGAATCCTACATAAATTACAAAAACTTCACTAGGCCTACAAATTAAACTTATGCTATACAGTACAAGAACAAAATGCAACAACACTTATACTCAAATTACACAGCTGCTAGATGGTTGGAGACTTCCTGAGCACTCAATAATAACTGTACAGGGGAGGACAGAATGTGAACAAAATGAGGAGTAGATCTAAGTGGCAATGATGCAGAGACTGAGCTCATTATATAGGGGCCAGCAGAGCTTGATACAACTTGTAAGAAGGACGCGCAAATGAAGCCATGGGGACAGAGTTGACAATCCCGCACTGAACAACAGAAAGGACGACTTACTCTACTATAACGGTAGAAGGGGGGGACTGAGGCTTAACACGCTCGTGATCAAACATGCAGCATACTGTGCGTTAAAATTACACAAAGGATGATGAAATCATAGGCTATGTAACAATATATATATATATATATATATATATATATATATATATATATATATATATATATTGTTGAGGGGGTGCATGTACGATGGTGCTTCTCTCTCTCTCTCTCTCTCTCTCTCTCTCTCTCTCTCTCATTTTTACCCGTCCCCGCCCCGGAGGGGCTCGGGGTCGGGTATTGTTTTCACTCGGCTTGTGTATCTGTCTCTCTGTCTATATTAACAACTTTACGCGAGAACTGCAGGTGCGATTTTGACTAAAATTACAGGGATGATGGGCTATGACCTTCTGATCACTTGATTGAGTTCTGGGCCAAACTGGGCTAAGGCCCAGGCTGTAGGCCCAAAAAATGTAGGGAAAAATCGTTTTTTATAACTCTTTTCAAAATCGTCATATCGACATGAAACCCAAACCTAAAGGTGTACCTTTTAAATCTGCATCCTATAACATGCCTCATTTTATCAGAGGGGTCACCTCCCAATGTGCGGTAGGGGGGTCTATGTCAGGTGGGTCGGGCCTAAATTTTCAAATGGGCATAAAATCGTCAATTTTCACCCAATTTACTCCAAATTTGATATGTGACATCTTCGACTAGATATCCTGTTGTGTTTGTATGTCAGCACTACAATGACTGCCGGGGACGGGTTTGGTGTGCCTTGGCACCGTTTCTTCTACTTCTTTTATTTCTTCCCTCCTTGACTCATTCACTCACCCTTTTACCCAGTCACACATTAGCCTCATACTTCATACTCACCCTCACTACCTCACTCTCACTCACACTCATTTTTTTATTCACTCTACCTCTCTCCCTGTCCTTCATCTCACACCCTCCCTCCCTCCCTCCCTTACTTACTCTCTTATATTTCTTTGTCACTCTCTCGACTTACCTCGTTCTCTCCTCCATCACCCCATCCCTCTTAGACACCTACTCATTTTCATTTCTCTTAAACTCTCTCTCTCTCTCTCTCTCTCTCTCTCTCTCTCTCTCTCTCTCTCTCTCCCTCCATAGTTCGTAATCATTCTCTCTCCCTTCCATAGTTCGTAATCATTCTCCCTCTCTTCCTTACTCTTCCCCCATCTTCGCTTCCTCACATCTTACTCACTCATTCACTCACTGTCACATTTCTTTATCTCTCTCCTCCATTCTCTCTCCCTCGCTCATTCGCTCGTTTATTCACCCACTCATTCACTCACCCTTTTACAATACTTAACCACTCAATCCACTGCTCATTCTCTCATCGTTCATCAACGCTCCTTCTCTCTCTCTCTCTCTCTCTCTCTCTCATTCCCTCTAATATCTCTTAATCACCTTCTCTTTCCTTCCTAATGACCGGGAACTAAGCGTCTTTCCCTGACTTCCAATTAATTTGAAACGTACTAGCTTTGGACCCAGACGACAAGCCCATTTATATATAGCATTATTTTTTACCACTTTTAATGAGCTATGGGCCTCATTCTTTTTCGTCGAGGTTCATTTGTTATAATGATCTATACACTTCACTATATTTACTAATGATATTTCATTGCTCTTTATTCACTTTGTGTATTATTAAATC
The DNA here is from genome assembly GCF_032717465.1 of Coenobita brevimanus. Classification (NCBI taxonomy): domain Eukaryota; kingdom Metazoa; phylum Arthropoda; class Malacostraca; order Decapoda; family Coenobitidae; genus Coenobita; species Coenobita brevimanus. Next base: position 6,415,583 of record NC_136954.1, read on the forward strand.
TCTCTCTCTCTCTCTCTCTTTCTCTTTTCCTCTCTCCTCTCCCCCTCCCCAGCCTCTCTCATCTTCTTCACTCGACCTCTTCACCCTCCTGTCTCCCTCCCCAACCTACCTCTTCCTTTCTCTCCCCTTCCCACTTTCCTCCGCCCTCCTTTCACCCCCCCCCTTTCATTCCTTCTCCTTCCTCCTTCCATTCATCTTTCCCACAGCCCCCTCCTTCCTTCTAACAACTTCCTCATCTTCCATCCTCCCTCCGTCCACTCCATCCTGTTCTCCACCCTTCTCTCCACATTTCTTCAGATTTCTTCTCTCTCCCCACCTCTTCCCTCCCCCTCCCTCCTCCCTCCCCACCTCTCTCCTCCCTCCCCACTTCTTCCATCCCCCTCCCCCTTCACTCCTCTCCTTTCAAAAGTTTTCATTTTCCGCAGTTTTCCATGCTTCATACTCCTCTTTATTTCTCCTTACTTCCCCCCCTCCTAGGTGCTCCATTCTCTCCCCTTTCCACCAACCTCTTCTCTCTCTCTCTCTCTCTCTCTCTCTCTCTCTCTCTCTCCCTCTCCCTCTCTCTCTCTCTCCGTCCTCCAACAACCTCCCCGCGCACCCCTTATCCTTCACCCGACCTCGATTCCCTCCTCCTCTTCTCCCCACCAACCTCTCCACCTCCTCTCTCCCCACACTCCTCCGTCCCTCTTCCCTCTCCTATCATCTCTTCCTACCCCCTTCTCTTTGTACTTCTTTCCAATCTCATCTCGTCCCGACGTTCTCCACCCGTCCCATCTTTTTTCTTCCACGCTCCTTCCGTTTATCTCCCTTCTGCCACTCCCTACTCGCCATCCCCATTCTCCCTCCCCTCATCCCTCTTTACCATGAACAATCGACAATGCATTAGCGCGTAAATAATATAGAAATAAATGGTGTTTTCATCAGAACAATACAAAAGGTTCATTTAAAACATTTCTCTTACATATCCCAGGTTCAAAAAAGCATCAATAAAACTATACATAGAATAAAATAATGTCCTCGCCATTACACACACACGAAAAATATCATGCCCTTCATTACGATAGCATTGTTTAATAAAAATACTCTTGTCTACAAAGGCAATTGTCTTCATGCTGTGAGAGGGGCCGCTTTTCTCTTTAACTCACTCTCTCTCTCTCTCTCTCTCTCTCTCTCTCTCTCTCCAGTATCGTCGATGTTATCATTTTCATTACCACTGTTGTCTTTCTCTTTACCATCACCAGCATCATCACCATCAATTTCAAACACTATCATTGTCATCATCACAACTAACTACGCTGAGTGGTAACCATATAGCGAAATGGTTGCCTGGTGATCTAGTGGTTCAGGCAGTCCAATCTGATGCGGATCAAAAGGGTTTAAATCCAAGGGTTGGTTCGGGTTTCTTGCTCACATAATGACACTCGTTCGAAAGCAAGTGCTCTCTCTCTCTCTCTCTCTCTCTCTCTCTCTCTCTCTCTCTCTCTCTCTCTCTCTCTCTCTCAAAGGTCTAACCACTTTGTCCAGGACCCTGTGTTCCTAGTGGGGCAAGATTTAGTAACAGATAATACATAAAAATGATGGTGATAGTAATAATGGTGGTGATGATGATAATGATTATGAAATATATAATCAGCACATTACCGCCATCGTAATGAAAACGTCAACAAACCAACACAGCAAAAACATACCATTCCATGACTAACTTGACAGCGCTTAGAGAGGACATACCTCCGCCAACGCCTATGAAATTTACGAATTATTTCTGTCATTCTTCTTTCCCATGAGACTAATACTTTTACCGTCTCACACAACCCATTAATTTTACGGTCTTCGTCTGCCCTGTTAAGCGATTTCTGAGAGTGCATACCTCCACGACCACCAATAAAATTTATAATTCCCGGCACCCAGAATCGAATCCACCTCAAATTCTAAACAACTCTTCCCTGAACCACTACGCACCTGTCCACTAAAGTTACTGAACTCCGATAACCTTTTCAGATATCTTGTACACAGACAAACACAGGCGAATACATAACCTCCTCCAACTTCGTGAGGTAATCATACTGGACCCGAGAGAAGTCTCGTTCACTAACTTTTGCCCAGGCTGTCGCTTCAGTATAGAAATCGTCTGTAGGCAGCAGGAATAAAGGGGAAAAATGCTGGCAGTCACACACAGCACAAAGTTACCATTTCGACCACCGTTCATATTCGGCGCCAGAAGTGCGGTTAGCTGACAACATCCCGCTCTTCGTTTCGGTCTGTCTGGAGGTTCACACACACACACACACACACACACACACACACACACACACACACACACACACACACACACGAACGACGTCGAGAAAATAAACTGGAATATTGAAAAAAAAAAAAATCAAGCAAAATTTCAGATACGCGAAGATGAAGGAAAACAAAAAAGTTTATACAGGAACAAATCAAAACTGTCCAACTGTTCAGTGTTAAAGTTGAAATAAATAAAGGAAGCTGCTGGTAAATGAAGATAAAGGAAAAATAAGCATCTCATTGTGTGTGAGTGCTGATTATGTCTAGAATATATCCAATTAACATGCATAAATGTGGAATGAGAAAGCTTAAATGTCGAATAAATGAGCTTAAATGTCGAATAAATAAGTTTACATGTAGAATAAACAAGCTTACATGTAGAATAAAAAAGCTTACATGTAGAATAAAAAAGCTTAAATGTCGAATACATAAGCTTATATGTAGACAAAATAAGTTCATGTCGACTAAAGATTATATGTCAACTACTTAAGCTTTAATGTCGAATAAATAAGCTTAATTGTGGAATAAAGAAGCTTAAATGTGGAATAAATAAGCTTAATGTAGAATAAATAAGGTTAAATGTAGAATAAATGAGCTTAAATGTAAAGTAAATAAGCTTAAATGTCAAATACATAAGCTTAAATGTCGAATAAATAAGGTTATATGCCAGCTAAATAAGTTTAATTGCCCAATAAGCTTAAATATCGAATAAATTAGCTTAAATGTCGAATAAATTACCTTAAATGTCGAATAAATAACCTTAAACATGGAAGAAATTCACGTAAATATCGCATACATTCAACCTTCAATCACTACTTGAGAAATGAACCTAACTGGATAGCCGTAATTTCGATCGGGGCGTCCCAACCACTACACCAACAAAGGAAAGAAGAAACGGCCATTTAAAAGTAATAGTTATCCCACATAACAAAGGCTTAATTAAATTTTCAGGTAATGCATGAACACACGCCTAAAAAAACGAATATATTTTTAACGAGGTGAGTGAAGTACCCGACCTATATCAATCAGGCATCGCGGGAGTGCACTAAAAATTTACGCCTCTTTTCGGGAAATTCCTGTTTCAAAATAATCCACGGGCCCGGTACCCCTGCGTTATACCCCTGAAAAAATATATGAAGGTAAAAATAAAAAGGACTAAATTTTTAAGAGGTGGGAGGAATCAGCACCCTCATTAACACCATAAGCTCTTTATGCTTCATTATATACCGTATCTAATAAGAAGGAATTTCTGTTTCCTATTTTCTAAACTACTTTTAATAGCGGTTCATTGTTTCCATGGTTACAGTAATGTGTTTTGTTTTTAATTCCTGATATTTACGACGATTTCATTAAGTAATTTGGGGTGGAAGGGTTAATATATTCTTTAATAATCTACACTAACAAATACCTCACCCAACACTAAATTATATCTCCCGACAGTTGTAATAATGAAGTACGTTAAGACGTCATCACTGAAGTAACTTTATACACTCTTCGGGATTTACTCTTTATCTTCTTCAGGTTAAGTTTAGGAGGAGGATGTTCATAATGATAATGATGATAATACTAATATATTTTTAAGCCCGTGTCTTGCGGAATGACAGCGGGTGTTGTTTTTAAGTGTGTGTGTGTGTGTGTGTGTGTGTGTGTGTGTGTGTGTGTGTGTGTGTGTGTGTGTGTGTGTGTGTGTGTGTGTTAACAAAATAACTGGCAGAGTTTTTATTTGATCTGGACCACACTCGGTGCACGGGTAGAGGGTCAGCAGTGAGTAAACCTTTTGTTTCGAGAAAATTAGGTCAGAGGTCAAAGTCACAGGGCAAATCAACTAAAAAATTTTATTCGATTCAGACCATACTTTGTGGGAGGGTTGAGGATAAGACGACAATACGAGAAATCGATTTTGAGAACAATCACTGAAAGGTCAAAGTCACAGGGAAAGGTCAAAGGCCAAGGATCTAGGCCAAGGTCAACTCAAACACTACTGATCTGCTCTACACCAAACTAGGTGGAATGGCTGATGGTTAGGCAAAAACGATGAGATCCGATTTTGCAATCAGTCAAAGTCGAAGGTCACAATACAAGGTCAAAGTTGAACCCGTGTGTCTGTGTGAAAACAAATGAAATGGGTTTGTTCTGATTTGGGGCAAACTTGGTGGATGAGTCGAGGATCACCCAAGAGGATGACCCTTTTCTATTCTCTCTTTTTCTAAACAATATACCAAACGTCAAGTTCACACGGCAAGGTCATCCCAAACAGCTTTTATTTGATGCAGACGAAACTATGCGGAAGGGTTTACTCTACATAACGATGGGAGTCGATTATGAGAACTACATGTCAAAGGTCAGGGTCGAAGGGAAAGGTCAAAGGCGAAGGTCACATTGCAAAGTCATCTCAGGTTTGCTCTAATCTGACTCAATGTTCGTGGAATGGAAATCTGTTAGGTAAAAATTAAGTAATTCGAGTTTAAGATTAATTGTCAAAGATCATGATCACAGGGAAAAGTCAAATATTCTGTCCGTGGATCAGTTGGTCGGCGCGGGTGTTGCAGTCGAGTGATCCTTCTTGTTTATATATGTATAGTTTTTTTTTTTGGGGGGGGAATGATAACGATGACGACGATAATTAATTAATTAATAATAATAATATTATTATTATTATTATTATTATTATTGTTATCATCATCATCATCATCATCATTATTACTATTAGGAATATCATCATCATACCACCACTACCATCATCAACGTAAACCAGATGACAAGGCATTATAATTATTATTTTTTTTAGACGTAATAAGGTAACCAAACATCCCAGATTAACCACTCGCAGAGAAGCAGAAATCCACTGCGGCCAAATAGTCGACAGTGGCAATAGATATATATTTTGGCGTGTTCTTCAGAGTTCATTAGCGCTGTACCCATCAGACTGCAGACCTCACTTGTTTACGGCCATTATACCTTTACTTCTGAGTGGACTGCCCCTAATTACAAAAGTCATTGATGATTATTCTGTAATTTTATCGTGTTTAGCCAAAAGATTGAGATTACTGACAAGTGAAATTATTCTTTTACGGGTCTGTGTTATCTCATGGCGAATTTATTCAGATTAAAGTGAGTCGCGGGAGCTTAGGAGTGTTAATACTGTCGCCATTATTCCTCTCATGATGGGGACAACTCTGGTAATTACAGGTCACACCAAACGATTTTATTTTGACGAGAGGGAGTGTGTGGAGCCTCAGACTACTGAAAACCACAGACAGCTGTTTCTGTATCCCCCTCCCTCCATTCTTTTACCTGGCTAGTACAAAAATCATCATCATCATCGTCATCGTCGTCATCATCATCATCATCATCATAGTCGTTTTTCCCCACTTCAGCCATATATTCCCCCCCCCCCCTTTTTTAAAAACTGCTTGTACAAAATTAATCGTCGTCGTCGTCGTTGTCCTCCTCCTCCTAAATCATCATCATCATCATCATTCAGGCTTTTCCCCTTAAAGCTACACTTCATGCAAAGCTCAGTAGTTCACGGCAATTATACCTTTATTTCAGAACGGCATGTGTGGAATTACATAAGTTATGAATAATTAACCTGCATTTCTGTCGAGTTTGTGCAGAAAAAAGAGGCAAGTATAGTTAACGGACAATTATTCCTCTCACAATAATTTTCTTTTTCAGAAATAATTATTCCCTTGTTTCCAGTAGCTTGCGGAAAATTCTGCGAATTTTAGTACCTCTTTTCCATATTTGTCAAGAGTGTTAAAAATAACCGTAATCATAAACAATGAGGTGTATGGAGTGGAGAGGGTATGTGTAACAAGGAGGGAAGGCAGTGAAATGGTGGGAGACAGGGTGACATGGAGGCGATTTGTTTGTGGCCACCCCATGCAGGATTAAGGCGTCTGGCAATAGACAGACAGACAGACAGATAAGTGATTCTTCTTTTATAATAATTTCTAGGGTGGCTTGTGAAGAACCAGGATAAGTTATGGGCGATTATTCCATGACCGAGATACATAATAGGACTAACGATCATTTCACTGTTGTAACTCAGGTAATGAATTGCAGGAAGGACAAGGAGGATGTCGAATCTCCCTCTGTCTCCTGTTCTAACTTCATAAATAAATCTTAGTGGCGAGAATAAAATTATTGCAGACTATAACTGATTTCTGCAGGATTATCAAGGTATGGAGTGAAAAAAAAAAAAAAAATCTTCCCTTGTCTAGATCTTACTGTCTTACTGTAAAACTATATATATATATAAATATATATATATATATATATATATATATATTTATATATATATAAAGTTACGACAGGGAATCAGTATTAAATGATTCTGAGAATCACACCCTAGGAAAAAATATATAGCCGTATGTACGATTATTCTCCGTTTCTGCCGAGTCTGTGAAACCCATGGTAATTACGGTCTCTTATCCCAATTACCTTTTGATTACAATGTGCAAAATTAAGGAAATTAGAGACAATTATTTTGTACTCCTGCGGGTAAATTCAAAATCTTGGACATTGTAGACAGACACGTAATCAGAGTTTCCATATTTACTCCACCGTTTTTGAGTACTTTGAACGGTGGGTTGAATTTCTTTTTCTTTCTTTCTTTTTTTTCTTTTTTTACTCTGGTTATAGTTTTCATGGCCCATTCCGTCATCCCCAGCAGTTCAACAACGCACAATCCATCACATGTCAGGGTGTGTGTCACGGGGGTTTTTATATGAATATGCAATATTAATAAATAATATTCAATAATACTTGAGAACAGGAAAAAGAATTGACTTGTGAAAATCAAGCAATGATTATTCCGGCTTACTTCGCCGATTCTCTAAGGACGAGAATTTATAAACTTTCTCAACAGTACACAGCAGAGACTAATTAATCATGCGTGCTGTTTATTGGTACTGTTAGCCTCTGGAGAAAGTGACTCCACCCCTGACAATCAATATCTAATGCTATTAATGATAAACAGGTTCTTGCCGATGCATTAACTCCTGGTTGCACAGCGGATTTAAGTTAATACAAAAGGACTGGCCTAAGTACCAGTTATGAATACAAAGCATTTATACAAACTAGGAGTTATAAGTGAAATAAGTTTAATGTGGAGAAATAAAACACGAGTTTACATTACATTAAGCTCAAGAGAAAAGAACTGTAAATTTATTGATTACAATGAGTTAAATTTATGTTACATGTTTCAAAATGAATTCAAAATAAGGAGAACACACTCACTCGCTCACTCAAAAGCTAACTCTTAAGCCTAGGAAAAATACTGGTCAGAAAAGGGGCTAGGCGGGATGAACTGGGCGTCGTTGCTGAGGAAGGACGCTGCCACACACGCAAAACCTCTCACCGGCTCACACTAGGTGGGAATTCAGGAACTTGCTGGACAACGGCGGCACTGCACCACACTGGGCCCAATCGAACCTGCTTCCACGAAGTTCAAATCCTGACTGAATTCAAATTGTGAGAGAGAGGCGAGGACGGGCCGCACTTGCTAACAGCTAACACAAAGAGAGTGAGCGAAACACGCCCATAACAAATCACTCAGCAGAGGTGCTAATGTCGCGCACAAAGACAATCACTTATGAAACAGTGAAGAATTGTTCTGAAAACACTCCCGATCGGGTGAATACGTGGCGGTTGACTGAGTGATAGATACTGGGATTCCACAAGAATTCGCAGTTTCTCACCAAAGCTCAATGTCTCGAGTTTATTTAAATAGATAATCGCGCCGACTCGTGACAGTGTGTGAGGCGCAGGAGGCCTACTAGATATCAAGCCTGCACTCGGAGTTAGATACAAAAAAAAAAAAAAAAAAATGGGAAGAAAGAAAGAGAGAAGGAAAGCTTGCACAGAATCGGATAAATTACCTGGTTCTGTACTTCTGTTGGTCTCCAATAAAATCATCCACAGGTAATTTATGTTTTCCAATTGCCTTGTCAAACAAAATACAAATATTCATTCCTTTGTTTACCATCATCATCACCATCATCATCAATATCATCATCATCATCATAACTAGGACTATAATGGCTTTGATATCTTAGTATATGTTTTACAATGGACTCTCAACTACAGTAATGCATAATTAGAAGAGCGTGACCCCCACTGATTTTTGGGGGGTCAGCATCACTCATAAAAATAAAAACGATCAGAAATTGGTGAAGGTGAGCACACAGATGTCAACAAAATCGGCATACATATCGCAGGACTGAGGCTGCAGTTTCCTTGTTTTCCCTTAATGCACATGAAGAAACTGCACACCTATTTCATTTTGTTTATTTTTCTATTTTCTATTTTGTTTTATATATTTATGAATTTCCAAAACCAGTCAGAGTTGCCCGCAGCACTCTGAACTGCCCCAATCAACGTAACCTTCATTACTCCTTCAGTAGGCTACCTGAGGGTTTTCCCAAACTGAATAAAATCGTCTGAAGGCAGCAAGAAAAAAGCTACGTAATTCGTCTTCAAATTGTAGAGGCTAAAAAATATATTATTGGACAAAAAGGGTTACGCCAGATAATTTTTAGTCCTCTGGGTGCTTAAATCTGTCCAACCTATACTGTTAACTCTTGAATCTTATCTATCTCGTTCTCGGTCTCCCTCTCCTCCTGTCATTCTTCTCACTGCTTGGATCTCTCTCTTTTCTATACTCCAATCATTCCTCGCCATCTCGTTCTCGGTCCCTGTCCTCCTCTCATTCTTCTCACTGCTAAAATCTCTCCTTTGTAATCACTCGCATCTTATCTCTATCTTGCTCTCGGTCTCCCTCTCCTCCTATCGTTCTTCTCACTGCTATAATCCCTCCCTTGGTAACTCTCTCATCTTATCTCTCCATCTCAGTCTCGGACTCCCTCTCCTCCTATTATTCTTGTCACTGCTAGGATCCCTTTCTTCTACACTCTCCAGTCATACCTCTCCATCTCGTTCTCGGTCTGCCTCTCCTTCCCTCACCCACCTCATGCTTATAAAACAGGCTGTAGCTACATGATATTGATATGCACCGTCGGAGCCAAAAGTTGTGTCTGAGAGGCTGTAATGGAAGATATACAGTTGGGATCAGAAGCTGGGGTGAAGAGAATGGTGGTGGAAGCTGCGTACTCCGTTACCAATGATTTTTGTGACAACTTTTTACCACTACCTTACTTCCACCTGACACCAAACTGACCGAGTGTACCTCCATCTAAAAACTTTTGACAGTGTGTTCGCTCCGAGGCATTTAAATTTCCCAAGAACAATTAAAGGCATGATAATCTCTGTGCTAAAGCAATTCTCTCTCTCTCTCTCTCTCGTCAACAAACATCCACTATAACAGGGCCGGGGGGAGGTAACTGGTTCACAAATAATCATTAATCACTCGCCTGCTTAATCACTCTTTACCGCTCACGAAAACACTAATTACACCCCAAAGGCCAAACCAACACAGAGAAGAATGCGATAAAAAAGAAAGGGAATAAAAATAATGTTACAAAAAAGGAAAGGCCAGTGTTCTGTTTTTTTACGCACAATTCACTAGAAATGACATGTAGACTACACTCAGTCGTTAGTTTTTCAGCTGATTAACTCCGTAAATGTCTTCCTTACTCTACTTATCCCATTGCCTACGACCTCCTGCAGTCTTGTTAATGTGATTTGTCTAAGCATCTCGAATGAAAGGGATCTTCATTTTGGCTTCTTTTTTGCAGGCCTTTCCTTAGAGGACTCCGTAATACTACTGGATGCTTTATTGGGAGAGAGTTGTATTACACCCCATGAGCCTAGCTGACCTCTCTGTCTCTCATACAATCTTTCACGGCAAGGGGAAGAGAGTTTCCTTTGGGTGTATCACCCAGTGTCATGGCTACGCTGTGTACAGATTTTTTTGCAACAACAGAACAGAGGAAAGAAAAACAAAAGAATGAAAAAATGATCCTTGCACCAGATTACTGTCTTCTCAGCAGACCTGGCAAGAAGGCAGCTGACCACTGCCGATCCATGACATTCTGGCAGCGACTGAGACATGACGACTAAGCAACAAACATCCGCTCGCTGACATCTCAGCCTGACAGTTCTTGTCTTTACTCATATACAAATAAAAAACACACAAATACACACATATGCATAAAACACACACACACACACACACACACACACACACACACACACACACACACAAAGCCAATACATACACAAGCCAATACATTATAAAGTATATATATATATATATATATATATATATATATATATATATATATATATATAATACTGGCATAAACTGTATATATAAACTTTAATACGAGTATTTACGGAGACAGAAACAGGCATTCACGTCGACTTCTACAACTAAATTCCCTGAAGCAAATTATGGAGGAGGAGGAGGAGGAGGAGGATTAATTGTAGAAAGAAAAATAGACGGAAGAGGTAGAGATGGGGGAAAGGAGGAACAGGAGCAAATGAAACAGTACTAAGAAAACCCCGAGGAAGGGGGAGGAACAGGGAGGGGAAGAAGGGAAGAACATAATATGATCTCAGTGTTAGGGAGAGAAGATGAAAGGAAGGGGCACAAAGATGAGGAAGACGAGGAAAGAGGAAGGAGGAGGAAGAAATGGGGAGAAAGAACAGGGAGCTATTTATTGGAGGAGTAAAATGAATAAGAAGGATGACGAGGAGGAGGAATCAGGAGCAGGAATAGGACGGGGGGATGGGACACCAGACCTGACAGCTAACGAGAGAGAGAGAGAGAGAGAGAGAGAGAGAGAGAGAGAGAAATAGGAAGAAGTGCAGGAGGTGAAGGTGAAAGGAGGAGCCGGGAGAAGAGGAAGAGGAGTAGGAGGAGAAGAGAGGAGAAGCAGGACGAAGAAGTTGAGCATGAGGAGGAGGAAGGAGCAGGAAGAAGAGGAAGAGGACAAGGAACACGGGGCCTAAGAACACGGGAGAGGGGGCAATGTAGTGGAAATCAATTGTACTCAGGTGCGACAGGTTAGGAGGGAGGGTACGAGCGGGAAAGGTGGGGGACGTGATGGGTACGGGTGAGGGGATAGGGACATCACTGGGTCATCACAGGGGCATTCCTGGGACACGATAAGATGGCTATACTGGTAGATGGTTTGTTTTCACCTGAAGGGACTGGGCCACTACCATAGCATGAGTACTAAGAAGTTGCTGCATGTAAGTTGATGAGCCTCAGTTATGTAGTATGACTTTCTTCCTGACTGGTCAAATTAATCCTCCAATCTGACTACATGGCCATCAACTGAACAAACCCATTTATCTGTTAGTGTTGTCACGAATCAAATTCGCGACATTTCCCTTTTGTGAGAAGCCACGAACTATTAGTGGAAAACTCACTGTTTATCGTTCAGTTAACCGCTCATTCGGACGGAAGCTTTGTCAAATCAATTTTTCATTGTCATGCGTGATCGTCTCTGTGTGAGACATTAGCGCTTCCGCTGAGCGATTTGTTTTGGGCGCGTTTCGCTCACTCGACCGTTAAAAAATGCGGCCTACTGCTCCCTTTTTCTTTCCCATGACTTACTCAGTCGAGTGTTTGCTGTGACGGAGAGAGGTTCTGTGCTCCAGAAGTGCAAGAGAAGAGGTCGCTAGCACCCAGACTCCACTGAGTATAGTTTCTCCAAGCTCCCATCCCCTGGGTGATACACAGCATTCATCGACCAGTATTTCCTTTTTGTATTTTCCTAGGTTTAAGAGTTTAATTAAGGTGTCTTTCCTAGGCGTAAGAATTTAGCTCTTGTGTGAGTGAGTGAGTGCGATCTCATTAATTTGATTTGAAATGTAACGTTAAATTTATTTTTGTAATCAATAAATTTAACAGTTCTTTTTCTTGAGCTTAATGTAATGTAAACTCTTGTTTCATTTCTCTGCAGTTAAGCTTATTTCTCTTATAGCTCCTAGCTTGCATAAAAGTTTGCCTTTCATAACTGGTACTTAGGCCAGTTTTGTTGTATTAAGCTTAAAATCCGTTGTGCCACCTAGGAGTTAAGCATCAGCAAGAACCTGATGTTAGTATTAGTTATTTATTGTCAGGGGTGAAGTAACTTTCTCCAGAGGCTAACAGTAACAGCAATCGAGTAATTAGTCTCTGCTGTGTACTGTCGAGAAAGTTTATAAATTCTTGTTCTTAGAGAATCGTTGCTTGATTTAGCAAGACAATCATTGTCCCTGCTCTTTAATATTATTGAATATTATTATCAATTAAATAATATTTAAGCCTTTATATTTAAAAAAACACAGTGATATTTTAAAAAGCCCCGTGACAATTGGCGACCTCGCCAGGATATTAACTCCTAGCTCTAAAGCTATTCACAAGATAGTGCTCATTCGTTCATATTTAGGTATTTATAATTAAAGTTTATAGGCACAAGTTTACTGGTGTTTACCGTTAATTTAGCAAGTGACTTTTTTGCTTTATTAATCCATAGAGTACTTAACTCTATTTAGTACTTTATTTTTGGTAACGCCAGATGATTTTATTCGCTCCTGGGTAGCCGCCATACCCATTGTGTTAATTATTGAGTTCTCAGTTATTTGCATTTTTGCTTTAATCTTTGCCAGTTAACTAGATAAGACTGGTCACCACTAACTTGTGTCTGTATTCTTTATTTGTGTTATTAGCATTCGTTTGCGAAGCAGTCAGTACTCAGTTTCGGTTTGCTTAGTAAATTGAGCTAGCATCATGGCAGCCAATGCTTATGTACAGGAAGCCAAAGATATGGGTCTCACAGACCCAGAGAAAATACAGAGTTACGTTCTCTCACGGTTTAATTACGAGCAAGAACGTGAGAAAGATGCTCGTGAAGAGCGTAGAATTCAGCGCGAATACGAGTGAGAACAGCGCGAATACGAGCGAGAACAGCACGAACACGAGCGAGAACAGCGCAAACACGAGCGAGAACAGCGCGAACTCGACTTGGAACATGAACGAGAACAGCGTGAGGAACGAGAGAGAACGAGAACATGAACGTGCTGAACGAGAGGCACGAGAAAAACATGAACTTGAAGTGCTGAAGCTCAAGCGAGATTCCTTGGCTTCAGACACATCTGGTGCAGTTGGTTCAAGCTCCACGAGCGCTCTTCCTACACATGTCCTGGCGACCCCACGCTTCAAGCTTCCTTCATACAAGGAAAGCAAGCGAATCGAGCCGTACATAGCTCGTTTTGAGGACATGGCAGACATGTATCAACTGGATGAGGCAGCTAAGCGGCTTCAGTTTCTTAGCCTATTTGAGGGCCCTGCCCTCGATATTCTCCACAGAATTCGTGGAGACAATCTCACATATGAGATGATGAAAGTTGCACTCATTAAGGCGTATGGTCTCACAGTAGACGATGCCAAGGTTCAGTTCATGCGAGCTCGTCTCCAAGACAAGGAGACAGCTGTTCAGTTCCTTGATCGTCTCACAGCTTACTTAAATGAGTGGATGGAGAAAGATGAAACTTCTTCCACGCGTGAGGGGATAATTGACCTTATGCTGCATACACAGCTAGAGAGGTCGTGGCCTGCTGAGCTCATAGCACAGCTTAAGATCTGCCAGGTGAAAGATGCCAGCCAAATGGCAGAAGAGGCTGATGCATTCTTTACTGCATACGGGTATCAAACTCGTAAGCAAAACACCTGGAGCAGAAAAGACACTGCCAAGTCTGGGAAGTCGTCTCAGACTGAACCCCAGCAACAAGGCCATTCTCAGAATAATGGCCAAGGTCCAAAACCGCAGTGGAAGGACCAGGGGCAAAACACTCAGAAACCTGAGTGGAAGAGGTACAACAAGTTCCCTAACCAGCAGCAGTGTCAGCCACGCAACCGACCGTCGGGACAAACTTTTTCGCCACCAGCTCAAAAGAGGCAGGAAGCAAACGCAGCCTTCATTCCTCAGCAGCAGCACGGTGGTAACGTCCCTACCAGTATGGGTACTTCCCCACAGTTCACTAGTCCCACAGTGACAGTGAACCCCCCTCCACAGATGGTTCCCAATATAATCCTCAAGGCACAATGTTTGCCGCATCAATTCAGCAGCCTCATGAGTGGCTAGCTGCTTCCTCCATAGGCCCTCCCACAGGTGACAGTACCTTCCTTGTTCAGCCAGGGTTTGTGGGAGGCATTCCTGTGAAGGTCCTGAGAGACAATGGTTCCTCAGGTTGCTCTGTTAAGCAGAGTTTAGTTCGGCCTGAGCAGTATACAGGTCGACAGATCCATGCAAACCTTATTGATGGATCAGTGAGATTGTTTCCTTTGGCATGTATCCAGGTGGCATCTCCATTTTATACTGGTACGACACTTGCAGTTGTCATACCAGAACCTTTATTTGACCTCATCATTGGCAATATTCAAGGAGTCAAGGATAGTTGCTCCAATGATGACGGTACTCAGACTTCGGCTGCTGCGGTAACACGAGCCATGGCTGAGGCTCCAGACTGTGTCACCCCAGTGATCATTGAATCGCCGCAAGATCTGATGTTTAGCCAACTTGTTGTACAAGAACAACATTCTGACCCGACACTTGCTGCTGTGCGGAACAAACAAAAGGGTCGAGTGATTAAGTATTCACAGGGAGGTCGAGCCAAGTTCCTTCGCAAACAAGGACGGCTCTACCGTGAGTCACGAACACCTGAGGGCGAGGTTCGACTGCAGTTTGTCGTTCCCGCCAAGTACCGCCTAGGAGTGTTACAATGGGGTCATTGTTCAGCCTCAGGAGATCACATGGGCAAAAGGAAGACCCAGGGCCGTATCCGAGCTGACTTTTTCTGGCCAGGGATAGGACGGGACATAGATAGCTTTGTCTGTTCCTGCAGTGTGTGTCAAAGTAACACCACTAATCAGGGACATGTCCTTCCTGTGCCGTTCGTAACCACACCTGTAATCTCTGAGTCAGTTGAGAGACAGGGTAGTGGTGAAGTGGGTGCAGACCTGACGTCTCGCCCATTGGCCCCACAGGACACAGTATGTCCAGGGCCTGTACATATATATTATGTACCGTAGGTTAAGGGGGAAGTTCGAGAGAGAACTCCGCAGAGGCGACTCGAGGCTATGGAAGACCCGAGTTTGCACAAGGATTCTCAGCTCCGCGATACTAATATAAGTACTGTAGGTTAAGGGGGAAGTTCGAGAGAGAACTCCGCAGAGGCGACTTGAGGCTATGGAAGACCCGAGTTTGCACAAGGATTCTCAGCTTCCCGGTACTAATATAAGTACTGTAGGTTAAGGGGGAAGTTCGAGAGAGAACTCCGCAGAGGCGACTCGAGGCTATGGAAGACCCGAGTTTGCACAAGGATTCTCAGCCTCCTTTTACTAATATAAGTACTGTAGGTTAAGGGGGAAGTTCGAGAGAGAACTCCGCAGAGGTGACTCGAGGCTATGGAAGACCCGAGTTTGCACAAGGATTCTCAGCTTCCCGATATTAATATAAGTACTGTAGGTTAGGGCACAGGTTGAGGACCCGTGTGCAGTTCGAGGCTATGGAAGACCCGAGTTTGCACAAGGATTCTCAACTTGCCAACCATAATCGTGTGCTATAATTAATGGCGACCTCAAATGTACTGTATGTCGTAGCACTGACTGCTAGGCAGAGATAGTAATTGTAACATTATAAAATTTTGTCTCATTGACACTTTTGATGCTCCACCTCAATTGGTTTTGCAGTTACAGCAATGGGTGTAGCAGTTTTGCTGTGCGAGCCAGCTGATCGTCTGCCGCACGCTGCCGCCTCTTCTCCTCTGTCTTCGTCGTCGCAATATTATTATTTACTGTGTCATTTTACACGTAGGTACAGTTACACTACAACTGTCACACCTACACCGTGTATTACATACACCACGCTACACAACAATTAGCTGTCAGTGTAAATGTAGTGAATTTTCGCTCAGTTTGACCTGAGTACAGGATTTTCACCGTCGTCACGGAGTTTTTCCCTCAAGCCTGCTTCTATTAACGTAAATATGAGGTTTTTTCGCTCACTGGCGACTGTGACTTTCTCCTGTAGCAGGATAGCACACACACCACAGTGTGAATCTTGTGTGAATGACTTAGGATGTGTACATATATATATATATCCACAAATTTTTTCCCATAAGGAAAAAAATTAATTTTGTAGGGGCGTAATGTCACGAATCAAATTCACGACATTTCCCTTTTGTGAGAAGCCACGAACTATTAGTGGAAAACTCACTGTTTATCGTTCAGTTAACCGCTCATTCGGACGGAAGCTTTGTCAAATCAATTTTTCATTGTCATGGGTGATCGTCTCTGTGTGAGACATTAGCGCTTCCGCTGAGCGATTTGTTTGGGGCGCGTTTCACTCACTCGACCGTTAAAAAATACGGCCTACTGCTCCCTTTTTCTTTCCCATGACTTACTCCGTCGAGTGTTTGCTGTGACGGAGAGAGGTTCTGTGCTACAGAAGTGCGAGAGAAGAGGTTGCTAGCACCCAGACTCCACTGAGTATAGTTTCTCCAAGCTCCCATCCCCTGGGTGATACACAGCATTCATCGACCAGTATTTCCTTTTTGTATTTTCCTAGGTTTAAGAGTTTAATTAAGGTGTCTTTCCTAGGCGTAAGAATTTAGCTCTTGTGTGAGTGAGTGAGTGCGATCTCATTAATTTGATTTGAAATGTAACGTTAAATTTATTTTTGTAATCAATAAATTTAACAGTTCTTTTTCTTGAGCTTAATGTAATGTAAACTCTTGTTTCATTTCTCCACAGTTAAGCTTATTTCTCTTATAGCTCCTAGCTTGCATAAAAGTTTGCCTTTCATAACTGGTACTTAGGCCAGTTTTGTTGTATTAAGCTTAAAATCCGTTGTGCCACCTAGGAGTTAAGCATCAGCAAGAACCTGATGTTAGTATTAGTTATTTATTGTCAGGGGTGAAGTAACTTTCTCCAGAGGCTAACAGTAACAGCAATCGAGTAATTAGTCTCTGCTGTGTACTGTCGAGAAAGTTTATAAATTCTCGTTTTTAGAGAATCGTTGCTTGATTTAGCAAGACAATCATTGTCCCTGCTCTTTAATATTATTGAATATTATTATCAATTAAATAATATTTAAGCATTTATATTTCAAAAAACACAGTATTTTAAAAAGCCCCGTGACAAGTGTAGCCTTCCATCCATTCACGTAGCATTACCTACAGCATTCATTAATCTATCCATCCATCCATATATCTATCTCTGCCTTTCTATATCCATCTATCTGTCTAACCCTAACATTTGCTCCAGCATAAAAATTAACCACTACGTGCTACTTCCAAACTCATGACAGACCTATCCCACCAAAACTCAAACTCAGATATATCCAGAAATACCCAAGTAATGGAAATGACCAAAAATTAGTAAGAAATTTATAAATGAATACGTACCTAAAAAATTGTGACCTAAAGCAAAACTCTGGGACACCAAACTACTTCTGAAATCAGCCAATCAGATTTCAACTTCCCATACACATTTCCAAAGGCAGAAAACCGAATTCTCTAAATTTCAAACCTGCCTAACCTACAAACTCACAACAGTCAACGAGTCCCAGGGTATAACAATGTACCGGTGTGCTGGGTTCTGGACTGTCTGGCTGACGTAAGACTGATGGTGTTTCAATAATGCAGTAAATAAGTAATTCAGTGACAAAGGTGTTTTTATATCTGGCACCCAGGAAAATCCAACCAAATATGGGGGCTTGTTCACGCCTTCACGCTCTATAATTTTTACCTCTTCAGTTTGGCGACGTTGTGTTTAAGTATTTTGTATAATCGTGGTTCCTCCAGTTTATTTCATTCAAATTGAGATAGATATTTGGCAATGACCGGGTTAGTGAAAATTATCTAATCAATCTCTTATCTCAATGTCTCTAGTTACATAAATTTTTTCGAAGGCACCATAGATGAAATACATTGCATATCACTGGACTGAAGGGGTTAACAATAGAAGGGTGAATCTGTACCCTTCATACATTTATTCTGAGGCTCACTCCATAAAGACAGGGAATGATTGCAAGACAAAAACCTTCCCCATGCTGACACACTAGGCTACGAATACGGAGGGGGAACAAATGTCACTCCTCAGTATTTCTCCTATAAATTAATAAGAAGGCATATAAATACTCAGACTTTCCTGCCGCTAGAATGGAGGATGAGGAAGAGGAGGAGGAGCCATCTTACCGTATGTGAGACATCAACACCTGTCGCACATACCTGTGGAGAGAGAAAAGGGCAATTAGTGTAGGTCCAGGTTAATTGGAGGTGGTAGTAATGACGAATGTGGATTAATCAGTGGAGCAGGTGGACGATGACGAATGTGGATTGATCAGTGGAGCAGATGGACGATAATAATGACAAAGGCCAGTAAATTGGAGGTCGTAATGATATAGAATGAGGATTAGTACAAGTGTATGAAATAATTGGATAAAATGGATGAAAAAGGTCTGTGTAATTAAAAAGACAAGAGGATAGGTGAATTTCGTAGTAATTAGGAATGACTATTATATCAGTGCAACAGGTGGACGAGATTCGTGACAAAGGCCGTTGATATTATAGAAACAAGCAGCAGCAGTAGCAGCGGCGGCGGCGGCGGCGGCGGCGACGACGACGAGAGCGGCAGCACCAGCAGCAGCACCGGCACCAGCGGCATCACCAGCAGCAGCAGCAGCACCACCACCACCACCACCACCACCACCACCACCACCAGCAGAAGCATCAGCAGCAGCAGCAGCAGAAGCACCAGCAGCAGCAGCACCAGCTGCACCAGCAAGAGCAGCAGCAAAAGCATCATCATCATCATCAGCAGCAGCAAGAGCAGCAGCAGCAGCACCAGCAGCAGCAAGAGCAGCACCAGCAGCAGCAGCAGCAAGAGCAGCAGCAGCAGCAACAGCAAAAAGAGCAGCAGCAGCAGCAGCAGCAACAGCAAAAAGAGCAGCAGCAGCAGCAACAGCAAAAAGAGCAGCAGCAGCAGCAGCACCAGCAAGAGCAGCAGCAAGAGCAGCAACAGTAGTAATAATAATAATTATTATTATTATAATAATAATAATTATAATTATAATAATAATAACAATAATAATAATAATAATAATGATGATGTTAATAATGATGATAATAATGATGATGATGGTGATGATAATAATAATAATAATAATAATATACACCGGTAATAATAATAATAATCATCATCATCACAGCAGGAAAATCAACAAATAATAATAATAATAATAATAATAATAATAATAACAACAGTAGGCCTCTACTCACAAAATACAGGGTAATAATAATCTCCTGTACATTAGTGTATTTAGGCCTACAGTGTTATGACATCGACACAATATCTACTAATACCATACTAGAGGATACGTACGTGTAACGTATTGTACGGTGTAAATCGATATTGATGAGGTATTACAAAATCTTCCATGCCGCTTACTGAACGAGCCTCAGTCTGACAGATTTAAAAAAGGGAAAAAGAAAAACCCTTCCCCAACCAAAAAAAAGCCAATGAACTGAGCGAATAAAGTGCTAAAAATATCATCCACGAACCTATTTGTCAACTGAATTAATAAAATCAACCTGGTGGTCGCAAGACTAACATGAATGATATACGGCGTCCTTACTGAATCAAGAGACTGACGAATTAGCACCAACCAACCAACCCCCTTCCATATAAATACAGTGGTGAGGTTGTAACAAGAACGAAAATATTACGACAAAATACTGAAGAATTCGAAGGTTAACAAATTAGCGCCCTGATCCAGCCAAACCTCGTCCCCCACTCCTTCCCCCTTACCTTACCTACTCTGTATGCATGAAGAAAGGCCATTGTATTTCCGATGTCTTAGCGCCCACCTCCCCGACCTCCTTGCCGGGGTCGTAAGTGAGTGATTTCCCAAGAGTGACCGCGACAGAGAGACGAGAAGAGAAGGGGAGTTGTAGCGTTTCTTGGTGGGCTTCCAGAAACAAGTTTTTGTTTATTTTAATAACGATTTAACGAGCTTTGTTTAGGGGCTTCTTTGTCTGTGATTTTTCCAGTACTATCTAATTTATAATGAATAATTTGGGGGTTCTTATTGTATTTTTTTATTATTGTTATTATTTATTTTCCAGGGTCAGCATTTTTAGTATTTTATAGGACTGTGGTTCTGTTTTATGGGCGATTTCGTTTATTCACAGATAATGCCCCGAGTGGGAGAAGAAAAATAAAGAGAAGCTGTCGTTTTTCTTGATGTGGTATCCAAGGTAAGTGTTTTCTGTGTGGTTTCGTTGTTTTTCGAGTAATTTAGTTCTGGCTTATCCTAATGCCTTCTGCTCTGTTTTTCGATTTTTTTTTTTTTTTTTTGGGGGGGGGTTCTGTTGCTCGAGTGGTTTTGTTAAGGAGGCTGTTCGTGTAGTGGTTTTGTTTGGGCGTTATGGGTTTCTATCTTTGCTTCTCGAGTGATTTAATTCTACTTCCAGGAACAGAGACTAGAAAGAGAACAGGACACAGTTGGAGGCGGTGTAGTTCGTGATCTGATCCATTTCATACGGACAGTAAGTGTTGTTTAGATTATTTAGTTTTCCTTTTTTTTCTTTTTTTGGCTAATATATATATATATATATATATATATATATATATATATATATATATATATATATATATATATATATATATATATATATATATATATATATATATATTTATTTATTTATTTTTCACTTTTTTTGATGGCTGACTTGGTTTTCAGTGTTCTGTTTTCGTGTGCGACATAAGGAATCTCTCTCTCTCTCTCTCTCTCTCTCTCTCTCTCTAATTATATACTATTGGATTTTTTGCGATTTTATTGAGTTTATATTTTCAGTGATATACTTTTCTCAGCTTTTATCGAGTGACTAAGGTTTCGGTGCTCTGTTTGTGAGTAACTCTGCCTACGTATACCCTATACAGTGAGTGATTTACTATAACAAACATTCGGTGGTTATGTGCTCAGAACGTCCTAGGCATGTATTCCCTTCGGGTAAGGAGGCTCCCTAACACATCTTCCTTAGCTATTTATTTTTGGATATGAGTGGTTAATATCCTTTTGTACGTTACTTATGCGGAGAATGGCAGTATTGGATGAATTTATGTAACAGAAGAGGATAGTAAAGTGTAACTGACGAAATAAATCACTTAGGTAAAGGTGTTAGGGGCTTCCTGAACCGACGATGAATACTGGCCCACAGTGACAGACTTGCACAGGTTCGATTCTTCAAAGGTATATAAATAAAAGTTGGAATGTAAACGTAATGTAGCTGGACTGATCCCCTCAATACGATTATATTCTGTTTTTGATCATGTAATGCAAAGGATAAAAACTGATCATCTACCAATAGACTTTGGCCGCCTAACCTCGGGTCCCTACAGTTCTAAGAGCGTAAAATGGTATTATATTCCTCTCACGCTAACCTGGCCCAAATATTCGTCCTTTTGCAGCTTCTTTCACGAAGCTTAGTGTCAGGAAAAGACAATATTATAGCTCTACATCCCTTTCAAAGCAATTTTTATTGACCAGCATCGTATTCTAATGTTAAACTCTTGCTCCTATTCAGTACTGAAGTTGGAGAGATGGCAATTTTAGGCCAAGTTAGAGTAAAAGGAGTATAGATGTCAGCATTTTTTTTTTTAAATAATATATTTAATAATATTTTTCTAAGAGTTACCGAAACATAAAGAAAGGGATGACCAGCCTTATCTAGAAAATAAATACAGGGTGGTCCATAGATACTCCCCTAGAAACTCACCTGGCGGTATCTAATAATGTTGGAAGGATGGCTCAGTCTGCCAGTGTGGGCGTGGCTGTGGAATTGGGAGTAGGAAATGAATATAGATTTGGAATAGGAAATTAATAAATGACTCAGGGTAGATACTGACAACACTGAGCCGTCCCCATAACACACAAGAAATCGCCCAGCGGAGTTTAAGTGCAGTGTTATATATGAACCACCCTGCATACAACACGAGAAAATTAATTGGGACAGAATACACAAAATAAATCCTACAAACACTGTATTCAGCTGATTGCATTTTACAGCGGGTCTTAAATCCTGCGACGGTATGGCATCCTACGTTCCCAAAAGTTCACTGGACTATCGTAAGTCTGGCGAGATCGTCCGGTTATCGTAAATTCCGGAAGGTTTTATAGGTTAAGTACGTCTGCAGGGTTACTGTGAGTTCCGCTGGGTTTCGCAAGTTTCCAGACCACGCCACACAATACCATATTACACAACAACAACACGCCACACCATACCACAGTACACCACACTGCACATCACCAAACCACATTATTCCACACCACCACACCACAGCAAACCTCACCACTACTATTACATAATACCAGACCATACCATACTACGGGACCACACCACGCCAAACCACACATCACACCTCTCCACGTAACACTACAATAACCACTCTCTCTCTCTCTCTCTCTCTCTCTCTCTCTCTCAAGCGTCGCCACCAATCCTGCAGCCAGCCAGCGGGACCAGCACTGTTTTCACCGAGTTGCACCGTCGCCAGTGTTTTTCTCTCGCGGTCCAGATAAAGGATGTCACTAGTTAGCGCGAGTTGCAGTTGCAGACGTTGCTGTTTGTTGCATCAGAGGAAAAGAGAGGAGCGAAAGGAAGAGAGAGGGGAGGGGGGAGAGAGAAGAAAAAAGGAGATGAGGAAGAAGAGAGGAAAGGAGAGTAGAGACGGGACAGAGAGAAGGGGAAAATGAGAAGTGGAGAAAGTAGAACGATAGATGAGAGGCGAGAGGAGGTGAAACAACAAAAGAGAGAGGAGAAAGGAGAGAAGAGAAAAGAAGAGGAAAAAGGACACAGAAAGAGGAACGAGGGAGACAGGAGGTGGAAGAGAGAAGGAGAGACAGGAGAAAGAAGAGACAAGGAGAGGTGAATGAGAAGTGGAGGAGGAAGGAGAAAGGAGAGGGGAAAGAGAGGGGAGGAAAAGAGAAAAGGAGATAGGAGAGACTACGTGAGAGAAAGAGGAGAGACTAGTGGTGTGAGAGAGAGAGAGAGAGAGAGAAGAGAGAGAGGAGAAGAGAGAGAGAAGAGAAGAGAAGAAGAGAAGAGAAGAGAAAAGAAGAGAGAAGAGAAGAGAAAAGAGAAGAGAAGAGAAGAGAAAAGAGAAGAGAAAAGAGAAGAGAAGAGAGTTGTCTTGTTAGGTAACTTCTCGTCTGTCAGTCTCAATTAATTTCACTGTTTCCAGGAAGCTGCTGTTCCGGAGAAGGTTTCCGACCCTGTGTGTGTGTGTGTGTGTGTGTGTGTGTGTGTGTGTGTGTGTGTGTGTGTGTGTGTGTGTGTGTGTGTGTGTGTGTGTGTGTGTGTGTGTGTGTGTGTGTGTGTGTGTGTGTGTGTGTGAGCCCCTCCGGGGCGGGGACGGGTAACGAGCCTATGAGTCGAAGATAAATTCAATTAGACTGCTTCTTTTTTATTCATTAATTTTATTCAGTATATTTACTTTTTAAACATTTAGACGCATTTAGTCATATCTGGAAAGTACTCATTAACTCCATCATTGCTTCAGTGCTCCCCTGGGGTGAAAAAAAAAAAAAATTATAATAATTCTAAAGAAAACATAATGGTAAAAGACGTTCTCGTACTGTATTGGTTCAGAATCGTAGGGCAGGGGGCGAAAAGATTGGGAAGCGGAGTCCAGGATGCCGGGAGAAAATGTGTTAACTTGTGAAGAAGGCGAGGGTAACGAGATCACGCCAGGACACCCCCTTCACCCCCTCCCCATCTTCCCTAGTGCAGCTCGGTTCAGTTTCTCTTGCTCCCCTCCCCCCCCTCTCTCTCTCTCCATACTCTTTCTCCGTTCCTATCCATCCTCACCCTACCATCATCTGTTTCTCGTTCCCTATCTTATCATTTTATATCCAACCATCATCCTATCCTTTCTCCTTCCCATCATACTCGTAATCCATTCCTACTCATTCCTCCATCATCCTAATCCCTCTTTCTTTCATTCCATCCCTTCCTTCCCTTCCTTCACCAAATACCTTCCCTTCCCCTCCTTCCCGAAATCTTTTTCACTCAGATACTTCCCAAACTACCTGCTGTTTTTGTTTCTCTCTCTTCCCCTTATTTTGCTTTATTGTTACCTTGCTAAGTTACACTCCAGTCATTATCAGTCCTTCCCCTTCCAAACCTTCCCCCTCCCCTCAGCTTCCCATCTCTTCTCCTCCCTTCCCTTTGCTTTGCTTTTTGTTTCCTCTCCTCCCCTTCCATCCCCTCCTTTCCCCTCTCTTCTTTTCCTTTCGCTTCGTTTTCCCTCTCCTCTTCTCCTCTTCTTTCCCTTCGCTTCTTTTCCTTTCTATTCCCTTTTCCTCATCCCTCACCTCCTTCCTTCCCCTCCTCTCCTGTCTCTTCTTTTCCTTCCCCATCCCCTTTCCTTTCCTCTCCTCTCCTCCCCTTCCCTTCCTTCTCTCCTCCTCTCCTGAAATATCCCTACCTTTGTCTCACTCCCACCCATTCTTACCTCAACTTTTCATTTCCTGCATTTTCTGCACGTGGGATTTCACAGGGAAGTTACTCAGTTACTCAGCGTACTACCGTTTGCTTATTGCCTAACAGTCATGAAACTCATAGGTTCAAATTTCAGAGGACCCGTGCTGTGTATTACATGACAACACTATTCAACCCGGTCTAGAACTGTAACACTGGCACATACGGTAAGATACGGCCTTCTCCACCCGAGTATATTAGAAGAAGTTAGAAAAGTCTCTTGATTGTATTATTAGATGTGAGTGGACGAAGGTGTAAACTATTTATCTATAGCCAGACGCTATAATCTCATAAGGGGTAGTCGTTTGTCTTTGAGTTTGTCTGCCAACCCAATTGCTGACACGTAGGGAACACGTATGAGTTGGTTATATGATTACCACCCAATGTTGTATATGGTTTCCAGGCTTACAGGACACCGTTTGGCTTGCCACTCAATGTAAAGCCAAATCAAAAGGAAAGAGGAGTAATAAAATGAGACGGGAAAGATGGGAGAAACAGGAAGAGAGGAAGGCAGACAGAAAAAGAGTGATAAAGGTGAAGGAAGTAGTAGGCAGCATTACATCAAGTGAGTGAATGGTGGTCGGTGTAATCAAAGCCCCTAAATCCTGCCGCCTATTCATGGAACACCTGTTATTATTCCACGAGATCAGCCTGCATCCCACATTTCAGAGTGCAGTCAGCAATAATACTGAAAGACTAGACATATTCTTTTCATCATCTCGTGTTTCAAAAATCATTGTCAAAACTGTGGGCTTGTTTTCACACGTCAGAGTACTCAGTTTTAATATCTCTCTCTCTCTCTCTCTCTCTCTCTCTCTCTCTCTCTCATGGCTATCCCCTGCCCTCCATTACTTTCACCTGCCTACCAACAACACTGTTAGTTGATAAATATATACCAACTCTTTATACGGGAGTGAGGTGGTGCAGGCAGCCTAGAGATGGTTTACCCTTACATTACCATAAGTCAGTCACGATCCGCATCCACAAGTGATTTCTTCCAATTCTTCAGACAAACGAGTCTCCCTAGTAGTGGACAATTAAAAAATGAAATACCTCTTGCCACATTTTTCACTCTAATATGGTTCTGAAGTGTCTGGCAACCGTATTAGAAAGAATATGTATAAAGAAATGCAACTTAACCTAAAGAAGTAAGTAATCCCTCCAATATCCGACGTAATAGAGCCATAGGCAGGTCCGGATAGTGGTCCTGTCCGGATATTGGGCCCCAGCTTATGGATTTGTACTTATGGACCCTAACTCAGAGAAACACCTATACAACTCCCTCTGGACATGCATAGCACCTATTTAAGACCCAAATCACACCAATAAGGCACATAAAAGACTGAAATAAATGCAAAAGAAGCATAAAATGATGTTTTTGAGGTAGGTTCATACAATATTCAACATTCTGGGTACTTACAAGTCCCTGGCTCCTGGACTGGTACTTATGGACCCTAACCTAGCCTAACTCAGAAAAACTCCTTCCTACTGCACATGCATAGCTCCTAACACCCTATTCACACCAATAAAGGACATTAAAGAGTGAAATGAGGTGTTTGAGGTAAGTATAGTATGGAAAAAAGTACAGTATGGAACATTCTGCCTACTTACAGCAAGTCCATGGCCATCTCGATGAATAACCGCCTCCTCTCGGACTCTGACAGTAAGAAGGATTTCCTGAAGCACTTGCAGTACACAGTTCATGAAGTCTTGCACTGAACTTAGTCAATCGCACTCAGAAGTCCGTTCTCTTCACAGTGAGCACTCTTGTCTAACTTATGCTCCATTGTAACTTACTAAGTGTTGCACTCTGCACTTTAACTTTTCCCACTCTTCTAACCATTTTCTAAAGCAAAAACAAACAAGTCTATTTACGTTAAATTTTGTTCCAAAATTGTCTTCTCACTCACAACCATAAATCCTTAACACAACACACTGTTTTTTTCACTGCACAACACTGTAAATTCCCGTGTGGTCTAGTGGAGAAGTTCTTGCTGTTTAATCACTGTCAGAGTCCGAGAGTATCACTGGCAGGTGACCTGGGTTGTGTCGCTGGGTCGTGGTGATGGCGTACCCACTGCAGACAACTCTGAAGACAGACGCAAACTCACATTGAGCGGTTACTCCACCGTGGCTGATGTGCTGGGCTGTGGCTCGAAGCATGAGGGCCTGTCTAGGGGAGGCAATGGAGTGGAGCCAGGGCTGGGCACAGCGGGGGTCACGGGCCTGAAAAAACTGTCAATCGTTGATTGACGCAAGGAACGACGATTCTGATGATTGATGATGCGCTGCCTGAAAGCACGCACTTCCTCCACAAGTCCCAAGGGCCCCATCTCCCTGTCGCAGTCCGGGTGTTCCAGGTAGTCGAGAACGAACTCTAGGTGTTCCTGGAGTGCAATCAGCTTGGGGATGGCTGGAGTAGTGTCATGCTGAGTGGAGTCCGCATCATCATTGCCATCCTCGTCGGAATCTTCAAGCTGGGTACTGACACCTGCAACTGAAGATGTGATCTCGATATCAGACAATGTCTGATACCCAGGATCCCCCTTGTCGTCATCCAACCACTCACTCACATAGTCCACATCAACATCGTCACCATGTGTATGTAGCCGTGCATGGAAGTCATCCACATCAAAACCTAGAGAATCGTACTCCACATCCATTCCGAGAAGCAGACGAGACCAACCATTTTCTAGAGTCTTGACAGGGACTTCCTTCCATGCACTGGCCCAGTTGTAGATTGCAGACTTGATGTTGCAGCGGCAAAGATTTTCTAAAGTCCGCTGGCCTCGCGTGTCCCATCCCTCCCTGTGCTCGTCCTTGTCCTCGAGAACAACCATCACCTCGTCCAGGAACCTCCTTCGGTATAGGAGCTTTGTTGCCACAATCACTCCTTGGTCCATTGGTTGGATGAGAGCAGTCATATTAGGTGGCAGAAACATGCACCTAATCTGGCCATTCTCAGCCACCAAGTCCTTGTCACACGGGTGGGCAGGTGCATTGTCGAGAAGGAGGGCCTTTACCTGATTGCGCGGGATTCCCAGTGTCTTCGTCAGGTAATGTATGACCTCCTTGACGAAGTGGCGGTGGAACCAGTCTTTGAAGATCTGGGCTGTAAACTATGCCTTCAAAGACGACAGGAAGGACATCCATCACCCCACGAAGACACCGAGGCTGCTTTGCATGGCCAACAATAACGGGCTTAAGCCAGTGCATGCCGTTAGCATTGGCACAACACAAAGCAGATATCCGTTGCTTGGAGAGCTTGCAGCCAGGTACACGCTTCTCCGTCTCCTCGGCTAGAGCGTTCATTGGCAAAGAGTGATAGAATAAACCAGTTTCGTCAGCATTGTAGACTTGACCAAGAGTGAGGCCCTCCCTGTCGATCAAGCCCTTCACCTTGTGCCGAAACTCCTCTACTCCATCCTCGTTAGCATCCAAAGCTTCACCATGAGCTTTACAGTTGGTAAGGCCATGCCATAACTTGAATGCGAAGAGCCAACCCTTGGATGCCTTGAAGTCTAGGGCGTCGTGAAGATTGGCGAACTTCTCAGCAGTAGCCTTCAGCTCCGTACCACGTACCATCACACCAGCAGCATGTTGCTGTCGATACCAAATCAACGTGGAGCGGTCGACTTCAGCAAACTTGGGAGTAAACATCACCTTCCTCTCCACGTTGTGTTTGCTTCTCGACGAGAAGTCAGCCCTGTATTGCATGAGTTTGTCTTGGGATCTCTTGATATCGAACAAAGTAGATCGGGCCAGGTTGAACTCACGGAGGATGTGGGAAGAAGACCACCCCGCATCTACTTTCTCCAATATCTCCCATTTCTTCTCCAGAGTCAACACCACTCTCTTCCTCTTCTCAGACGGCAGGGCCATCATCACACACACGAAGGAGAGCCACAAGAGCAGCAGGAGTGCCTGCAGCAGGTAAGGCACCACCACAAAAGCAAGCACATGGGCAGCCATGACGATGAGCGTGCACTTGCGACGAGAGACAGGCGGAAAGTGGGGAGGATGCAGCAGCGCTCTATCGGACATCGGAGGAATGACGCGCTACAACAAAGCTGTCCTGCGCCACGTGCGCCAAGTTCAAATTACGGGTGGGAAAAATTCGGTCTTTTTTCAATTTTTTTGTGGTTTTCGGACCATTTTGGGAATATTGGATCCCGGGACGATTATGTCCGGTTAGTGGGGATGTTCGGATATTGGGCGTTCGGATATTAGAGGGATTACTATTAAGAACAAACTCTCTGACTTGTGTATAATCTTCAGAGGATTCAAGAAGACATATATCGTTGGCTTAGGTGCTCCCGTAACACTTTTTGCTCAGCGATTTATTCTGTGGTGTAAGGAACCTAAGTCCATGGCTGGTCCTATTAGGTGTGTGTGTATACATGGTGTGTAGAGTTAGGAAGGATCTAAATGTCTGAGGATCGTATAAAGGGGAATATGATTGTCTTAGCATCGTGTAGTGGGATCTTATTGTCTTTGAGGATCGTATAAAGAGGGATCTGATTGTCTCTGAAGATCGTATTACGAAGGATCTGACTGTCTTTGAGGATCATGCTGAGGAATTTGACTGTCTCTGAGGATCGTATGGAGGGATCTGCTTGGTTTTGAGGATCATATAAACAGGGATCTGATTGTTTATGTGGATCATATTAAGTAGGATCTCATTGTATCTAAGAATCGCATAAAGAGGGGTCTGAATGTCTCTGCGGATCGTACAAAAATGGATTTAAGTATCTTTGAGGATCGTATTAAAAGGATCTTATTGTCGTTGAAAATCGTAGTATGAGGGATCTGAGGGTCTTTGACGATCATATAGAGATCTGATTGTCTTTGAGGATCGTATAAAGAGGATCTGATTGTCTGGGGGTCTTATAGAGGATCTAATTGTTTGTGTATCATATAAAGAGGATCTGACTGTTTCTGAGGATTGTACAAAGAGGGCTCTAATTCCTTGAGGATCGTATAGACTATACAGCGATCTGACTGTCACAGAGGATCGTATTTTCAGTGGTATTGGAGATCTCGCAACACCTCTGTCCCAGCTATTTATTTTCAACATTTAGCCTTCGCTTCAATATCCTCGTGTGCTACTACTGTGAACCAAGTCAGTTGCAAAATGATAAAACGTACTACGCAAAAACAAATCGCGAAAGAAGCTGTGCTACGGAGCCTCTAGGACACCTGCAATATGGCCCTGGGCAAAGTGGGTTCCTGAACCGTATTTGGTACCTTCATAACACCGCTGCATTTACTATTTATCTTGCCTGTTACACTTCCAGTGAGTTGTTTTTACTGCTGCAAACTACCTATACATTAGAGATACGAAGGGGCAATAGAAGAATACAAGAATGTAATATGGAAATTAAACACCTAAGGAATATGGGCATTTTCTTCGTTGAACAGGAGGCTTCGTAAAACCCGTTCCTTAGCGATTTATTTATTTGGATACTTGTTTGATAATTACATTGTTTAAATATCGATGCAGTTTGTATCTATAAAAAATAATAGGATATTAAGAGGTACTGAGCAGAAATACAACGGGATATTAACAGGTACTGAGAAGAAATACAATGGGATATTAACAGGTACTGAGCATAAATACAACGGGATATTAACAGGTACTGAGCTGAAATACAACGGGATATTAACAGGCACTGAGCAGAAATACATCAGGGTATTAACAGGTACTAGGCAGAAAAACACCGGAATATTTTAGGGCATTGAGCAAAAATACAACGGGATTTTAACAGGAACTGAACACAAATACACCAGGATATTAACGGGTACTGAGAAGAATAAAACGCCATGGAAGCAATGTTACGAGAGCTCCAGTCACTTAAAATATAACCTAAGGTGCCTCACACGTCAGTAAGAGACTACTCGTGTGCTGCGCCACTGGTTGCCCTCCTTCGTTATTCAAACATTGGCCTGTTGTATAAGTAGGAGAGTCCCCCCTGTCCTGCCTCTCTCTCTCTCTCTCTCGCTCTCTCTCTCCACCTCGACCTCATATTCTGATGTACCACCTTCATCTGTTAACTTTTTTTTTTTTATATGTAGTAGAATGGATGTGGAAGATGTGCAGATTGGCCTGGGAGGAAGGTAGAGTCCCGGAGGATTGGGAGTCAAGCATAATTATTCCCTTGTACAAAGGAAAAGGGGAAAAAGAAGTGTGTGGTAATCATAGGGGCATTTGTCTTCTTAGTATAATAGGAAAAGTGTATGGTAGGATACTTATAGACAGAGTTAGAGAAAGAACAGAGAAATTAGTTGGAGAAGAACAGGGAGGCTTTAGGAAGGGAAGAGGTTGTGTAGATCAGGTATTCATTCTTAGATCTTTAGTGGAAAAGTTTCTAGAGAAGGGAAAGAAGTTGTATGCGGCTTTCATGGATTTGGAGAAAGCATATGACAGGGTGGATAGACAAGGATTGTGGAAAGTGTTAAGAATATATGGAGTAGATGGGAAGTTGTTGGGTGCTGTGAAGAGTATGTACGATGGTGCGAAGGCTGCAGTGCGTGTGGATGGTGAACTAAGTGAATTTTTCTCTTTGAAAGTTGGGTTGAAACAGGTATGTGTCATGTCTCCATGGTTGTTCAATCTTTACATGAATGCGGTAATAAAAGAGGTACAAGGTAGGGTAGTGGATGTTGGAGTGGCCCTGGTGAGAGAGGATAGTGTTTGGAAACTCCCTGTACTGTTGTTTGCAGATGATACTGTGTTGTTGAGTGAAGACGAAGGGGAGCTGCAAGGCTTGGTGGATGAGTTTGAGAGAGTGTGTAAGAAACGGAATCTAAAGGTGAATGTAGGGAAGAGTAAAGTGATGGTCTCTGAGAGAGGTGAAGTCAGTGAATGTACAGCGAGGTTGGATGGTGAGGAATTGGAAAATGTGAGTACGTTTAAGTACTTGGGTAGTGTGATGAGTAAGGATGGAGGTTTGGAGGGTGAAGTGCGTGAAAGGGTACAGCAGGGAAGAAACGTTGCTGGTTCTTTGAAAGCAGTGATAAGAAACGGAGAAGTGAGCATGGAAGTGAAAAAGTTACTACATGACAGTATTGTGATACCAACTCTAACGTACGGAAGTGAAGCTTGGACGTTGTTGGAAGGACACAAGTCAAGAGTGAGAGCAGTGGAAATGAGTTATTTAAGAGGAGCCTGTGGAGTCACATGGAGAGACAGGCTGACAAATAAGGATATAAAGGAACGTTGTGGTGTTGATGTGGATGTGATAGGAAGCGTTATGAGGAACACACTGAGGTGGTTTGGCCATGTGGAGAGGATGGAGGGTGAAAGACTGACGAAGAGAGTGTATGTGAGTGAGGTGGAGGGGGGAAGAGGGAGGGGGAGGCCGAGGATGAGATGGAGGGATGGGGTGGAGAGGTATATGAGAGAGGGGGGTGTGAGTTGGGAGCAGGGCAGTGAAATGGCGGGGGACAGGGCGACTTGGAGGCGAATTGTTTGTGGCCACCCCAAACGGGATTGAGGCGTCTGGCAATAGATAGATAGATGGATAGTTTTGTTCTTGTTGCCACCAAAAGAAATATATTTAGGAAAGTCTCCCCTTCCTCCACTTAATTACACCAGTCGCCCATTTTCTCTTCAGGCTTCCTTGTATCTCGATTAAATAAGTCTCACATGAGACATTTAATCGTCAGTAGTCCACAAGATTAAATTACACATCAAAGTATATACTTTAGTTCAGACTGCCTTTTCACTATGATATATCCACGAGTGTAATTATGCCGCTATAATTTTTTTCACTTTAGTCTGGCGCAGATACTTTTTTCCTTGTGCAGTTTGTGTATCTCAGTAGACAGTATTGTGGCTGTACGCCCTTGCCGTAGCACTTCTTCGTGACTAGTACCATATTCTAGTATTAACCTCCTGCAACGACTCAGTATTCAAGATGGGGAGATGGTAATTTTAGGTCAGGTTAAAGAGGATACATTAATACTGTAATTATAGTAAAGAAGAAACTCTATAACACCTTTTTCTAAGCGATTTATTTTGCTTTTAAAGATCGCCATACCCTGAAAAAATAATGTAAATGAGGACCTTAACCAGCTACATCCAAACATAAATCGCTTAGGAAGAGGCGATATGGAGCGACGAGCCCTTGTCATGGTCGGGGTAATTTAAGGTTTCTTGTCCAGGTATTAACAGACGATCTTATTCAGAGAGAGAGAGAGAGAGAGAGGTAGTAATAAAGAACAAAAATATAACAATAATAAGGGAAGAAGAAAGTGACAGAGAATAAAGATGCTAGAGAGAGCAGTAAGGAGAGATGCGGCGGGGTGGAAGGCTGGGGTACACAGGGTTTACGTTAGGGTGCTCTGGGCTGCCTACACCGCCTCACCGGTGTATGAAGCGTTGGTAAATATTTTTCAACAAACAGTGTTGTTGGTAGGCAGGGGAAAGTAATGGAGGGCAGGGGATAGGCACGAGAGAGAGAGTAAATGCCGTCACCATTGCCCTTTCAAGGTAGGAGTTACTCTAGTGCCCTATTCCAGTTGACAGAAGGACTTGATTCCCCTGAGTCATAAGTCATGGTCGTGTTCACTATGAAGGCGTACTGAGTTCATTTTTTTCTTTTTCCCTTCAGCCGATTTTACTTAATTCACGCAAGACATCCAATACCGGGGGACTTAGTGATGGTTCTTTCTAAACCCTCTAGTATCAAAAATCTCTGCTGATAAAATAATAATAATAATAATAATAATAATGATGATAACAAGCAAAATAAAGGTAAATAAATTGTTTTCAGGTAGCAAAAGTGAAATCAAGAGGCGCATTTCGTCGACAAGATAACCAGCGTCGCGCCATGAACCGGCCAAAAGGGGTGGGGAAGACAATGGGCGTGACGAGCAAAGGCGTGGGCGGGATGGACGTGGAAGAAGGTGGGGATGGGACTGGGGCAGCGATGCATACTTTGTGAAAATGTCTGCTGTAGGTTTAGTGAGCGCAATAAAAGTGTATTTCAAAGTTGCCTCACACACACACACACACACACACACACACACACACACACACACACACACACACACACACACACACACACAAGCATCAAGCAAGTGGGGACAAAAAAAAAATAAAGGGGAGGTATGGCTGAAGGGTGGGGGAGGGTCCATGAGAGAATACACTGCAGAATTGGGAGTTGTAGAGTTAAAGGCTTGAATAGAGAATAATTTTAAAGTTATTATTCAACAAACAGCCTATAAGAACAAGATATGCTCGATTTGCTCTCATATACCTTGCCTCTTGAAACTGAGATAAAAATAAATCACTGGAATCAAGGTGTCAAGGGTTGATAGCAAATTAGCCAAGAAACAATTAAACCGAGCCAATCCTCGGATCCCAGGATGAAGATTTGCGATTATAGGAGGATTAGTGCCGGGAGGAGGAGGAGGAGGAGGAGGAGGAGGAGGAGGAGGTGGTGGTGGTGGTGGTGGTGGTGGTGGAGAAAAAGATGGATGTGGATAAGGAGGACGAAGATTGGAGATAAGATTAATACGATATGAAAAAGGAGAACGAGGAAGGAAAGAGGGAACAGACGAAGAAAGAAGGAAGGGGAAATGTACAGCGATAAGGGAGGAGAAGAAAGACACGGAAGAATGGGAAGCATGGAAAGAAATGAAGGAGGAAAGAAAGAGAGGAAAGAAGCTAAGACTGAGTAAAAGCAGCCCGAATGTGCTAATATCATCACCATTACCTTTTCCATGGTGGTGACAACTTGATTATAATATTTCATCAAACACTACACTATTTATCCAGCTGAGTGGATCATAGGAGCCTTACTATAAACACTGAACGGTACCGCTGATCTTCTCATGATCGGGGTAACTTGCTCATTCCTTTCAATTTTACGACAGAAAGATGAATTTGTATGTCTCATCCTTTCACTTTTTGCAGCCTCTCTCCCCTCTCCGAGTTCCATTAAAGTCTTCCCTTCTTTCTTGCCAATCTCTTCCCCATCTTCTGTTTGCATGTTTGTTCTATCGTTGCTATTTCTCAATCCAATCTCCCCTCCCCTTTCACCATCGCCCTTTTTTTTCCTTAGTCTTTTCCCGTTCCCAGCTCCTCTCACGTCCTCCTTTCCTAATTCCCCGTTTCATCTCTCATTTCTCCAGTTTCATTTTCCAGACGTTCTTCCTTTTTTATCGTTCCGGCTCCCTGATCTTTTGGATTTTCAATTACGTCTCTGTTTCTCATCGTATTTTTGAGTTTTAAGTCTCCCTTAATTCCCAGTTTTATCTTTTTCCTTCTCTTTTTCCAACCCCCTTTTTCTCCAGTTCCGTCCACGTTCTCCCTCTTCCCTCCTCCCCCAGCAGACACTCAGCACTGCTCAAGATTCTCCCATTGCCTCAGAATCCTTAGATCAGGGTTGTCTAAATTCTGTTAGCTCGTCCGCCCTCAGATCCAATGCATTCCCACCCATGAACCCATTTTGATTCATAACATATTCCATAATTCATCAAAGTGTATAATTTTAGTGCCACTAATAAAACAGTCTTTACCAAACAACAGGTGGTGCTCAAAAAACAAAGTAGTGGATATTCTTTAAGATCAGACAAAACATAAATAGAATCAAACCCACAATTATCGACATTCAGATACTGGCAGACGTCGGTAAGCAATATATAAACCACTACTGTATCCTACAAACCGTTGAGGCATTTACATCCCCGGTTGGGCACACCCTTGCCTTAGAGGTTTGTGTAAAGGCGGCATCAAAAGTCGTGTCACCTCTCCTGCGTCTTTTTCCCTGGTGAATGAAACTCAGTGTGGTAAACCCGACTCTAAAGACACTGATCTGTGGCCAAATACAAAGACAAGTGTCGGCTGCTGTGGATTCAATTTACTTATTTTCAAAGCCCGTGGAGAGAAAAACAGGAGGGATAACATGACTTGATGCCGACTGTACAAACAAGAGGGATGATATGACTTCTGATGCCTACTGTACATCTTTATTATTCTAGAGAAGGGAAAGAAGTTGTATGTGGCTTTCATGGATTTGGAGAAAGCATATGACAGGGTGGACAGACAATGATTGTGGAAAGTATTAAGAATATATGGAGTAGAAGGGAAGTTGTTACATGCTGTGAAGAGTATGTATGATGGTGTTAAGGCTGCAGTGCGTGTGGGGGGTGAACTGAGTCAATTTTTCTCTTTGAAGGTTGGGTTGAAACAGGGATGTGTCATGCCTCCATGGTTGTTCAATCTGTACATGGATAGGGTAATAAAGGAGGTACGTACAAGGTAAGGTAGTGGATGTTGGAGTGGCCCTGGTGAGAGAGGGTAGTGTTTGGAAACTCCCTGTACTGTTGTTTGCAGATGATACTGTGTTGTTGAGTGAAGACGAAGGGGAGCTGCAAGGCTTGGTGGATGAGTTTGGGAGAGTGTGTAAGAAACGGAATCTAAAGGTGAATGTAGGGAAGAGTAAAGTGATGGTCTTTGAGAGAGGTGAAGTCAATGAATGTACAGTTAGGTTGGATGGTGAGGAAATGGAAAATGTGAGTACGTTTAAGTACTTGGGTAGTGTGATGAGTAAGGATGGAAGTTTGGAGGGTGTGAAGTGCTTGAGAAGGTGCAGCGGAGAAGAAAGGTTGCTGGTTCCTTGAAAGCAGTGATAAGAAACAGGGAAGTTAGCATGAAAGTGAAAAAGTTACTACATGACAGTATTGTGATACCAATTCTAACGTATGGAAGTGAAGCTTGGACGTTGTTGGAAGGACACAAGTCAAGAGTGAGAGCAGTGGAAATAAGTTATTGAAGTGGGGCCTGTGGAGTCACGTGGAGACAGGCTGACAAATGAGGATATAAAGGAGCGTTGTGGTGTGGATGTGGATGTGATAGGATGCGTTAGGAGGAACACACTGAGGTGGTTTGGCCATGTGGAGAGGATGAAGGGTGAGAGACTGACGAGGAGTGTATGTGAGTGAGGTGGAAGGGGGGAGAGGGAGACCAAGGATGAGATGGAGGGATGGGGTGAAGGGTATATGAGAGAGGAGGGTATGAGTTGGGAGCAGGGCAGTGAAATGGCGGGGGACAGGGCGACGTGGAGGCGATTTGTTTGTGGCCACCCTGTATGGGATTGAGGCGTCTGGCAATAGATAGATAGATCGATATTCTGGGTCGCAC
The DNA here is from genome assembly GCF_032717465.1 of Coenobita brevimanus. Classification (NCBI taxonomy): domain Eukaryota; kingdom Metazoa; phylum Arthropoda; class Malacostraca; order Decapoda; family Coenobitidae; genus Coenobita; species Coenobita brevimanus. The sequence continues at coordinate 6,452,517 of NC_136954.1, forward strand.
TCTTGGTGGCGTTGGAGATCTCGTAACTGTTCCGCTTTGGCGATTTATGCTGCATGTAACAGCTCAATATAACCGTATGATATAAACACTGTCGAAATTAATACTATACAAATAACATACAGGCGGAAGTTACTGTGTTAAGGTTCAAAATAAATCGATAAGGAATAGAAGGTAAGAATCCTCCAAAATCATGCTGAGTATGGACCAAAATACTTGTTTATCATTTGCCCATACCTTCCCAGTTTCAGTTTCAGTTTCTCTCTCTCTCTCTCTCTCTCTCTCAGTTCCGTGCACGTCCTCCCTTCTTACCTTCTCGCCTCCCCAGCGGTCACACTCCCTCCTTAACAGTGTTCCAGGGGATGTAAAAGTTTAATCCTCACGCCTTGGAAACCTAATTTTGTTTTCGACTGTATTTCTCACACTCTTCGTTTCGATCTGTCTGTAGGTCCCGTATGAAGACAAGAGGGAAGGAGGAGGGGGAAGAGAGGAGGAGGGAAGGGAGGGAAGAAAATGAAGGAGAGGAATTGAAGGGAGGAGGTGAGAAAAAGAAGAGAAAGGAAAGGGGGAAATAAGGAAGAAGAGAAAGGAAAGAGAGAAATGAAGAAGAAAATGAAAAGAAGAAGGATGAAGGGATCGGAGGAAGAGAACAGAGGTAAAAGAAGAAGTTAATGGAAGGGAGAGAAGAAGGATAAGGTGTACAGGACAAAGGAAAGCAAACAGCAACAAACCTAATGGTCCTTTCGAGGCTGCTTGTTACAGAAAAGACTATCACTATGATATTTAATTCTACTAGTTGAAGGTAAGGATAGTAGAGCAAGAAGGCTCTCCACGATAAGAACAAAGGGAGGGAAGTGGATAAGTGGAAGGGGAGAGACGGAGGATAAGGGAAGAGAAACAAAAAATAGAAAGAGAGGGAGGATAGGGGATTGTGGAAAAAAGAGAGAGAGAGGAAGGATAAGAAAATATGGAAAAAAGAGAGAAGAAGGATAAGGGAATGGAGGAAAAAAGAAAGAGAGAGGGAGGATAAGAGAATGTGGAAAAAAGAGAGAGAGAGAGGGAGGATAAGGGAATGGGGAAAAAAAGAGAGAGGGAGGACAAGGGAATGGGGAAAAAAGGAAGAGAGAGGGAGGATAAGAGAATATGGAAAAAAGAGAGAGGGAGGATAAGGGAATGTGGAAAAAAAGGAGAGAGGGAGGATAAGGGAATGGGGAAAAAAGAAGGAGAGAGAGCGGGGAAGACTGGAAAAAAAAAAAAGAGGGAGATCGTAAGAAGGGGTGATGAGAAAGGAAGGAAGAGGGGGGAAGTGAGAAGGGAGGGAGTAGGTAGAAAGATGATGATGAAAGAAGAGAAACGGAGGAGGAGAGAAGAGAAAAGATCAAGAAGATAGAGAGAAGCGGAGTGCAGGGAGGAGGCTGAAGAAGAGTAGAGGACTGATACCTACTTCAGGGATTTAGCGATGACAGTACGGCGGGACGGCTACCCCTACCCATCAAACACTACAGCCAAAGGGGGCAGAAAGCAGGGGGGACAGGGGAAGAATTAGCTGATAAGGAAGAGAATTTCAGTGGCAGAAACAAGTGTGGGGTCTGATACTTACGTGGGAGGTATTCTGGGGGCAAGGGACAATGGAAGGAAGGAGGGGGACGGGGCAAGAATTGGTTGATGAGGAAAAGAACTTTAGTGGAAGGAACAAGTGTCATGACTTAACCTAACACAGGACGGCAGCATTTTGTGAGCAAGGAACAATTACATTTATCATGAAGGTGTGATTGCGAAGACAACCACCCAAACATTACCCCAAATAGCGACACACAAAAGTCATATTTACATCCACGTCCCTATTTCAGTTCTAGGTACGAACACATTGACGTAAAGGAGACCCTACCCAATGGTCCGTGTTCGGCCCTGGAATCGAACCCAGATCCTCTCAATAACAAGGCAGGCTTGTTACCTACTATACCGCCGCCACCCACAAAACGGAATGGAAAGTGTGAATGAAGAGAGGACAGGAAAATGGGTGTTAGGGGTGTAATGAGAGAGAGAGAGAGAGAGAGAGAGAGAGAGAGAGAGAGAGAGAGAGAGAGAGAGAGAGAGAGAGTTCCTGAAGACTAAAATATAATTACAAGTGACAGATGAAGGTGTG
>NC_136954.1:6454759-6464759 GCF_032717465.1 Coenobita brevimanus
TTTTATATGAATATGCAATATTAATAAATAATATTCAATAATACTTGAGAACAGGACAAAGAATTGACTTATGAAAATCAAGCAATGATTATTCCGGCTTACTTCGCCGATTCGCTAAGGACGAGAATTTATAAACTTTCTCAACAGTACACAGCAGAGACTAATTAATCATGCGTGCTGTTTATTGGTACTGTTAGCCTCTGGAGAAAGTGACTCCACCCCTGACAATCAATATCTAATGCTATTAATGATAAACAGGTTCTTGCCGATGCATTAACTCCTGGTTGCACAGCTGTGGATTTTAAGTTACTACAAAAGGACTGGCCTAAGTACCAGTTACACACACAAAGCATTTATGCAAACTAGGAGCTATGACTAAAATAAGCTTAATGTGGAGAAATAAAACATGAGTTAACATTACATTAAGCTCAAGAGAAAAGAACTGTAAATTTATTTATTACAAGGAGATAAATTCATGTTACATGTTTCAAAATGAATTCAAAATAAGGAGAACATACTCACTCGCTCACTCAACAGCTAACTCTTAAGCCTAGGAAAATGAAAGAAAATACTGGTCAGAAAAGAGGCTAGGCGGGATGAACTGGGCGTCATTGCTGAGGAAGGAAGCTGCCACATACGCTAAACCTCTCACTGGCTCACATTAGGTGGGAATTTAGGAACTCGCTGGACAACGGCGGCACTGCACCACACTGGGCCCAATCGGCACCTGCTTCCACAACGCTCAAATCCTGACCGAATTCAAATTGTGAGAGAGAGGCAAGGACTGGCCGCACTTGCTAACGGCTAACGCAAAGAGAGTGAGCGAAACACACCCATAACAAATCACTCAGCGGAGGTGCTAATGTCGCGCACAAAGACGATCACTTATGAAACAGTGAAGAATTGTTCTGAAAACACTCCCGATCGGGTGAATACGTGGCGGTTGACTGAGTGATAGATACTGGGATTCCACAAGAATTCGCAGTTTCTCACCAAAGCTCAATGTCTCGAGTTTATTTAAATAGATAATCGCGCCGACTCGTGACAGTGTGTGAGGCGCAGGAGGCCTACTAGATATCAAGCCTGCACTCGGAGTTAGATACAAAAAAAAAAAAAAAAAAATAGGAGAAGAAAAGAAAAGAGAGAGAAGGAAAGCTTCTGGCACAGAATCGGATAAATTACCTGGGTTCTGTACTTCTGTTGGTCTCCAATAAAAATCATCCACAGGTAATTTATGTTTTCCAATTGCACCCTTGTCAAACAAAAATACAAATATTCATTCACTTTGTTTACCCATCATCATCACCATCATCATCAATATCATCATCATCATCATCATAACTAGGACTATAATGGCTTTGATATCTTAGTATATGTTTTACAATGGACTCTCAACTACAGTCATGCATAATTAGAAGAGCGTGACCCCCACTGATTTTGGGGGGTCAGCATCACTCATAAAAATAAAAACGATCAGAAATTGGTGAAGGTGAGCACACAGATGTCAACAAAATCGGCATACATATCGCAGGACTGAGGCTGCAGTTTCCTTGTTTTCCTTAATGCACACTGAAGAAACTGCACACCTATTTCATTTTGTTTATTTTCTATTTTCCTATTTTGTTTTACTATATTTATGAATTTCCAAAACCAAGTCAGAGTTGCCTCGCAGCACTCACTGAACTGCACCCCAATCAACGTAACCTTCATTACTCCTTCAGTAGGCTACCTGAGGTTTTCCCAAACTGAATAAAATCGTCTGAAGGCACAGCAAGAAAAAAGCTACGTAATTCGTCTTCAAATTGTAGAGGCTAAAAAATATATTATTGGACAAAAAGGGTTACGCCAGATAATTTTTAGTCCTCTGGGTGCTTAAATCTGTCCAACCTATACTGTTAACTCTTGAATCTTATCTATCTCGTTCTCGGTCTCTCTCTCCTCCTGTCATTCTTCTCACTGCTTGGATCTCTCTCTTTTCTATACTCCAATCATTCCTCGCCATCTCGTTCTCGGTCCCTGTCCTCCTCTCATTCTTCTCACTGCCTAAGAAATCTCTCCTTTGTGTAATCACTCACATCTTATCTCTATCTTGCTCTCGGTCTTCCCTCTCCTCCTATCGTTCTTCTCACTGCTATAATCCCTCCCTTGGTAACTCTCTCATCTTATCTCTCCATCTCAGTCTCGGACTCCCTCTCCTCCTATTATTCTTGTCACTGCTAGGATCCCTTTCTTCTACACTCTCCAGTCATACCTCTCCATCTCGTTTCTCGGTCTGCCTCTCCTTCCCTCACCCACCTCATGCTTATAAAACAGGCTGTAGCTACATGATATTGATATATGCACCGTCAGAGCCAAAAGTTGTGTCTGACGAGTCTGTAATGGAAGATATACCTGGCTGGGATCAGAAGCTAGGGTGAAAGAGAATGGTGGTGGAAGCTGTGTACTCCGCTCTAGATACCAATGATTTTTGTGACAACTTTTTACCACTACCTTACTTCCACCTGACACCAAACTGACCGAGTGTACCTCCATCTAAAAACTTTTTGACAGTGTGTTCGCTCCGAGGCATTTAAATTTCCCAAGAACAATTAAAGGCATGATAATCTCTGCTAAAGCAATTCTCTCTCTCTCTCTCTCTCTCTCTCTCTCTCTCTCTCTCTCTCTCTCTCTCTCGACAACAAACAACCACTATAACAGGGCCGGGGGGAGGTAACTGGATCACAAATAATCATTAATCACTCGCCTGCTTAATCACTCTTTACCGCTCACGAAAACACTAATTAACACCCCAAAGACCAAACAAACACAGAGAAGAATGCGATAAAAAAGGGAATAAAAATAATGTTACAAAAAAGGAAAGGCCAGTGTTCTGTTTTTTTACGCACAGTTCACTAGAAATGACATGTAGACTACTCTCAGTCATTAGTTTTTCAGCTGATTAACTCCGTAAATGTCTTCCTTACTCTACTTATCCCATTGCCTACGACCTCCTGCAGTCTTGTTAATGTGATTTGTCTAAGCATCTCGAATGAAAGGGATCTTCATTTTGGCTTCTTTTTTGCAGGCCTTTCCTTAGAGGACTCCGTAATACTACTGGATGCTTTATTGGGAGAGAGTTGTATTACACCCCATGAGCCTAGTTGACCTCTCTGTCTCTCATACAATCTTTCACGGCAAAGGTAAGAGAGTTTCCTTTGGGTGTATCACCCAATGTCATGGCTACGCTGTGTACAGATTTTTTTTGCAACAACAGAACAGAGGAAAGAAAAACAAAAGAATGAAAAAATGATCCTTACACCAGATTACTGTCTTCTCAGCAGACCTGGCAAGAAGGCAGCCGACCACTGCCGATCCATGACATTCTGGCAGCGACTGAGTCATGACGACTAAGCAACAAACATCCGCTCGCTGACAGCTCAGCCTGACAGTTCTTGTCTTTACTCATATACAAATAAAAAAACACACAAATACACACATATGCATAAAACACACACACACACACACACACACACAAGCCAATACATTATAATATATATATATATATATATATATATATATATATATATATATATATATATATATATAATACTGGCATAAACTGTATATATAAACTTTAATACGAGTATTTACGGAGACAGAAACAGGCATTCACGTCGACTTCTACAACTAAATTCCCCGAAGCAAATTATGGAGGAAGAAGAGGAGGTGGAGGAGGAGGAGGATTAATTGTAGAAAGAAAAATAGGAGGAAGAGGTAGAGATGGGGGAAAGGAGGAACAGGAGCAAATGAAACAGTACTAAGAAAACCCCGAGGAAGAGGGAGGAACAGGGAGGGGAAGAAGGGAAGAACATAATATGATCTCAGTGTTAGGGAGAGAATATGAAAGGAAGGGGCACAAAGATGAGGAAGACGAGGAAAGAGGAAGGAGGAGGAAGAAATGGGGAGAAAGAACAGGGAGCTATTTATTGGAGGAGTAAAATGAATAAGAAGGATGACGAGGAGGAGGAATCAGGAGCAGGAACAGGACGGGGGGATGGGACACCAGACCTGACAGCTAACGAGAGAGAGAGAGAGAGAGAGAGAGAGAGAGAGAGAGAGAGAAATAGGAAGAAGTGCAGGAGGTGAAGGTGAAAGGAGGAGCCGGGAGAAGAGGAAGAGGAGCAGGAGGAGAAGAAAAGAGAAGCAGGACGAAGAAGTTGAGCATGAGGAGGAGGAAGGAGCAGGAAGAAGAGGAAGAGGACAAGGAACACGGGGCCTAAGAACACGGGAGAGAGGGCAATGTAGTGGAAATCAATTGTACTCAGGTGCGACACGTTAGGAGGGAGGGTACGAGCGGGAAAGGTGAGGGACGTGATGGGTGCAGGGGACGTGTGAGGGGATAGGGACATCACTGGGTCATCACAGGGGCATTCCTGGGACACGGTAAGATGGCTATACTGGTAGATGGTTTGTTTTCACCTGAAGGGACTGGGCCACTACCATAGCATGAGTACTAAGAAGTGGCTGCATGTAAGTCGATGAGCCTCAGTTATGTAGTATGATTTTCTTCCTGACTGGTCAAATTAATCCTCCAATCTGACTACATGGCCATCAACTGAACAAACCCATTTATCTGTTAGTGTTGTCACGAATCAAATTCGCGACATTTCCCTTTTGTGAGAAGCCACGAACTATTAGTGGAAAACTCACTGTTTATCGTTCAGTTAACCGCTCATTCGGACGGAAGCTTTGTCAAATCAATTTTTCATTGTCATGCGTGATCGTCTCTGTGTGAGACATTAGCGCTTCCGCTGAGCGATTTGTTTTGGGCGCGTTTCGCTCACTCGACCGTTAAAAAATGCGGCCTACTGCTCCCTATTTCTTTCCCATGACTTACTCAGTCGAGTGTTTGCTGTGACGGAGAGAGGTTCTGTGCTCCAGAAGTGCAAGAGAAGAGGTCGCTAGCACCCAGACTCCACTGAGTATAGTTTCTCCAAGCTCCCATCCCCTGGGTGATACACAGCATTCATCGACCAGTATTTCCTTTTTGTATTTTCCTAGGTTTAAGAGTTTAATTAAGGTGTCTTTCCTAGGCGTAAGAATTTAGCTCTTGTGTGAGTGAGTGAGTGCGATCTCATTAATTTGATTTGAAATGTAACGTTAAATTTATTTTTGTAATCAATAAATTTAACAGTTCTTTCTTGAGCTTAATGTAATGTAAACTCTTGTTTCATTTCTCTGCAGTTAAGCTTATTTCTCTTATAGCTCCTAGCTTGCATAAAAGTTTGCCTTTCATAACTGGTACTTAGGCCAGTTTTGTTGTATTAAGCTTAAAATCCGTTGTGCCACCTAGGAGTTAAGCATCAGCAAGAACCTGATGTTAGTATTAGTTATTTATTGTCAGGGGTGAAGTAACTTTCTCCAGAGGCTAACAGTAACAGCAATCGAGTAATTAGTCTCTGCTGTGTACTGTCGAGAAAGTTTATAAATTCTTGTTCTTAGAGAATCGTTGCTTGATTTAGCAAGACAATCATTGTCCCTGCTCTTTAATATTATTGAATATTATTATCAATTAAATAATATTTAAGCCTTTATATTTCAAAAAACACAGTGATATTTTAAAAAGCCCCGTGACAATTGGCGACCTCGCCAGGATATTAACTCCTAGCTCTAAAGCTATTCACAAGATAGTGCTCATTCGTTCATATTTAGGTATTTATAATTAAAGTTTATAGGCACAAGTTTACTGGTGTTTACCGTTAATTTAGCAAGTGACTTTTTTGCTTTATTAATCCATAGAGTACTTAACTCTATTTAGTACTTTATTTTTGGTAATGCCAGATGATTTTATTCGCTCCTGGGTAGCCGCCATACCCATTGTGTTAATTATTGAGTTCTCAGTTATTTGCATTTTTGCTTTAATCTTTGCCAGTTAACTAGATAAGACTGGTCACCACTAGCTTGTGTCTGTATTCTTTATTTGTGTTATTAGCATTCGTTTGCGAAGCAGTCAGTACTCAGTTTCGGTTTGCTTAGTAAATTGAGCTAGCATCATGGCAGCCAATGCTTATGTACAGGAAGCCAAAGATATGGGTCTCACAGACCCAGAGAAAATACAGAGTTACGTTCTCTCACGGTTTAATTACGAGCAAGAACGTGAGAAAGATGCTCGTGAAGAGCGTAGAATTCAGCGCGAATACGAGTGAGAACAGCGCGAATACGAGCGAGAACAGCATGAACACGAGTGAGAACAGCGCAAACACGAGTGAGAACAGCGCGAACTCGACTTGGAACATGAGCGAGAACAGCGTGAGGAACGAGAGAGAACGAGAACACGAACGTGCTGAACGAGAGGCACGAGAAAAACATGAACTTGAAGTGCTGAAGCTCAAGCAAGATTCCTTGGCTTCAGACACATCTGGTGCAGTTGGTTCAAGCTCCACGAGCGCTCTTCCTACACACGTCCTGGCGACCCCACGCATCAAGCTTCCTTCATACAAGGAAAGCAAGCGAATCGAGCCGTACATAGCTCGTTTTGAGGACATGGCAGACATGTATCAACTGGATGAGGCAGCTAAGCGGCTTCAGTTTCTTAGCCTATTTGAGGGCCCTGCCCTCGATATTCTCCACAGAATTCGTGGAGACAATCTCACATATGAGATGATGAAAGTTGCACTCATTAAGGCGTATGGTCTCACAGTAGACGATGCCAAGGTTCAGTTCATGCGAGCTCGTCTCCAAGACAAGGAGACAGCTGTTCAGTTCCTTGATCGTCTCACAGCTTACTTAAATGAGTGGATGGAGAAAGATGAAACTCCTTCCACGCGTGAGGGGATAATTGACCTTATGCTGCATACACAGCTAGAGAGGTCGTGGCCTGCTGAGCTCATAGCACAGCTTAAGATCTGCCAGGTGAAAGATGCCAGCCAAATGGCAGAAGAGGCTGATGCATTCTTTACTGCATACGGGTATCAAACTCGTAAGCAAAACACCTGGAGCAGAAAAAGATACTGCCAAGTCTGGGAAGTCGTCTCAGACTGAACCCCAGCAACAAGGCCATTCTCAGAATAATGGCCAAGGTCCAAAACCGCAGTGGAAGGACCAGGGGCAAAACACTCAGAAACCTGAGTGGAAGAGGTACAACAAGTTCCCTAACCAGCAGCAGTATCAGCCACGCAACCGACCGTCGGGACAAACTGTTTCGCCACCCGCTCAAAAGAGGCAGGAAGCTTAACGCAGCCTTCATTCCTCAGCAGCAGCACGGTGGTCACGTCCCATACCAGTATGGGTACTTCCCCACAGTTCACTAGTCCCACAGTGACAGTGAACCCCCTCCACAGATGGTTCCCAATATAATCCTCAAGGCACAATGTTTGCCGCATCAATTCAGCAGCCTCATGAGTGGCTAGCTGCTTCCTCCATAGGCCCTCCCACAGGTGACAGTACCTTCCTTGTTCAGCCAGGGTTTGTGGGAGGCATTCCTGTGAAGGTCCTGAGAGACAATGGTTCCTCAGGTTGCTCTGTTAAGCAGAGTTTAGTTCGGCCTGAGCAGTATACAGGTCGACAGATCCATGCAAACCTTATTGATGGATCAGTGAGATTGTTCCCTGAGGCATGTATCCAGGTGGCATCTCCATTTTATACTGGTACGACACTTGCAGTTGTCATACCAGAACCTTTATTTGACCTCATCATTGGCAATATTCAAGGAGTCAAGGATAGTTGCTCCAATGATGACGGTACTCAGACTTCGGCTGCTGCGGTAACACGAGCCATGGCTGAGGCTCCAGACTGTGTCACCCCAGTGATCATTGAATCGCCGCAAGATCTGATGTTTAGCCAACATGTTGTACAAGAACAACATTCCTGACCCGACACTTGCTGCTGTGCGGAACAAACAAAAGGGTCGAGTGATTAAGTATTCACAGGGAGGTCGAGCCAAGTTCCTTCGCAAACAAGGACGGCTCTACCGTGAGTCACGAACACCTGAGGGTGAGGTTCGACTGCAGTTTGTCGTTCCTGCCAAGTACCGCCTAGCAGTGTTACAATGGGGTCAGTGTTCAGCCTCAGGAGATCACATGGGCAAATGGAAGACCCAGGGCCGTATCCGAGCTGACTTTTTCTGGCCAGGGATGGGACGAGACATAGATAGTTTTGTCCGTTCCTGCAGTGTGTGTCAAAGTAACACCACTAATCAGGGACATGTCCTTCCTGTGCCGTTCATAACCACACCTGTAATCTCTGAGTCAGTTGAGAGACAGGGTAGTGGTGAAGTGGGTGCAGACCTGACGTCTCGCCCATTGGCCCCACAGGACACAGTATGTCCAGGGCCTGTACATATATATTATGTACCGTAGGTTAAGGGGAAGTTCGAGAGAGAACTCCGCAGAGGCGACTCGAGGCTATGGAAGACCCGAGTTTGCACAAGGATTCTCAGCTCCGCGATACTAATATAAGTACTGTAGGTTAAGGGGGAAGTTCGAGAGAGAACTCCGCAGAGGCGACTCGAGGCTATGGAAGACCCGAGTTTGCACAAGGATTCTCAGCTTCCCGGTACTAATATAAGTACTGTAGGTTAAGGGGGAAGTTCGAGAGAGAACTCCGCAGAGGCGACTCGAGGCTATGGAAGACCCGAGTTTGCACAAGGATTCTCAGCCTCCTGTTACTAATATAAGTACTGTAGGTTAAGGGGGAAGTTCGAGAGAGAACTCCGCAGAGGTGACTCGAGGCTATGGAAGACCCGAGTTTGCACAAGGATTCTCAGCTTCCCGATATTAATATAAGTACTGTAGGTTAGGGCACAGGTTGAGGACCCGTGTGCAGTTCGAGGCTATGGAAGACCCGAGTTTGCACAAGGAATCTCAACTTGCCAACCATAATCGTGTGCTATAATTAATGGCGACCTCAAATGTACTGTATGTCGTAGCACTGACTGCTAGGCAGAGAGAGTAATTGTAACATAATAAAATTTTGTCTCATTGACACTTTTGATGCTCCACCTCAATTGGTTTTGCAGGTACAGCAATGGGTGTAGCAGTTTTGCTGTGCGAGCCAGCTGATTGTCTGCCGCACGCTGCCGCCTCTTCTCCTCTGTCTTCGTCGTTGCCATATTATTATTTACTGTGTCATTTTACACGTAGGTACAGTTACACTACAACTGTCACACCAACACCGTGTATTACATACACCACGCTACACAACAATTAGCTGTCAGTGTAAATGTAGTGAATTTTCGCTCAGTTTGACCTGAGTACAGGATTTTCACCGTCGTCACGGAGTTTTTCCCTCAAGCCTGCTTGTATTAACGTAAATATGAGGTTTTTTCGCTCACTGGCGACTGTGACTTTCTCCTGTAGCAGGATAGCACACACACCACAGTGTGAATCTTGTGTGAATGACTTAGGATGTGTACATATATATATATATCCACAAATTTTTTCCCATGAGGAAAAAATTTAATTTTGTAGGGGCGTAATGTCACGAATCAAATTCACGACATTTCCCTTTTGTGAGAAGCCACGAACTATTAGTGGAAAACTCACTGTTTATCGTTCAGTTAACCGCTCATTCGGACGGAAGCTTTGTCAAATCAATTTTTCATTGTCATGGGTGATCGTCTCTGTGTGAGACATTAGCGCTTCCGCTGAGCGATTTGTTTTGGGCGCGTTTCACTCACTCGACCGTTAAAAAATACGGCCTACTGCTCCCTTTTTCTTTCCCATGACTTACTCAGTCGAGTGTTTGCTGTGACGGAGAGAGGTTCTGTGCTCCAGAAGTGCGAGAGAAGAGGTCGCTAGCACCCAGACTCCACTGAGTATAGTTTCTCCAAGCTCCCATCCCTTGGGTGATACACAGCATTCATCGACCAGTATTTCCTTTTTTTATTTTCCTAGGTTTAAGAGTTTAATTAAGGTGTCTTTCCTAGGCGTAAGAATTTAGCTCTTGTGTGAGTGAGTGAGTGCGATCTCATTAATTTTGATTTTGAAATGTAACGTTAAATTTATTTTTGTAATCAATAAAT